>NC_041391.1:253503513-253534208 GCF_002162155.2 Triticum dicoccoides
GATTCACTAAGCATATAAGACTCACTAAGCATATAAGATTCACTAAGCACATAAGATTCACTAAGCATATAAGATTCACTAAGCATATATATCATCGGACTCTACACTAAGTATAACAATAAAGCATATAAGATTCACTAAGCATAGATTCACTAAGCAT
Source organism: Triticum dicoccoides (assembly GCF_002162155.2). Lineage (NCBI taxonomy): Eukaryota > Viridiplantae > Streptophyta > Magnoliopsida > Poales > Poaceae > Triticum > Triticum dicoccoides. The sequence continues at coordinate 253,503,674 of NC_041391.1, forward strand.
ATAAGATTCAGTAAGCATATAAGATTCACTAAGCATATTTATCTTCGGACTCTACACTAAGTATAACAATAAAGCATATCATCAAATTACTCTAAAAACTACAGTAAATGTGTCAGGACCCCGACTCAATGCCACATCGATCTAGCATGTAACACCTCATATCACTTTGCGGCCTCACGCACGGTATCCCCACGGGTGTCGCCTTACCTTTGCCCGGGACCGTTTGCGCCTTTTGGCACATGTATATGATAGTGTCGCTAGCATCCATATGATAAGGAGCCCGGGCTGACATGGCTAGTCGTAAACCCAAAATAGCACAAACTTACAGGGACAGGCATCCATGACCCAGCATCGAACGTGTCGGTCATCAGCGAGTGAATCCAGGTTGTAGCACTAGGCTAGAAGGACTCCGGTGAACCGGCTGTAGTGGGCTAACAGGACTCCGGTATTCATCGCGTGACATTTCCCCGAAGGGACAGACACAGGAACGAAGAAGGACACATGCCAGCCAGCCTAAGTGTTCCGGAGCAGTAGCAAGCTACCATGGCTCAGTGGAAGCACTAGGAGACATTTCCCGGTAAGAGAGGCTACTAAGGATAAACAACTAGATAGTCAGATCCCACACATACCAAGCATTTCAATAACATACACACAATATGCTCGATATGTGCAAATACAACACGGCATCACAACATGACTCTACAACTCAAGTATTTTATTCAATAGGCTCCGAGGAGCGAGATATTACAAACATGGGTCTCATGACCCAACACTCAGAGCATACAAGTCAAAGCACAAGCAGAATCTTAACATGTCTGAGTACAGACATCTACAAATGAAAAAGGCTGAGAAGCCTGACTATCTACCAGATCCTGCCGAGGGCACAAGATCGTAGCTGAGGTAACAAGCTAAACGTCGAAGTCCAAGCGGAACTTCTAGCGAGACTGAAGTCTCTCTGCAAAAACGTAAAATAGGCAAATGTGAGTACAAATGTACCCAGCAAGACATACATCAGAACTAACTACATATGCATCATTATCAACAAAGGGGATGGTGGGGTTTAACTGCAGCAAGCCAGCTTTGACTCGGTTGCTATCCTGAACTACGATTGCAAGTAACTCTTTTGAGGTGGCGCACACGAGTACACATATTCACCAATCAATACACCACTATGGATCCGCTCCCGTCTCCCTATGAGGACGCCATCCATAGCACTCACGCTTATCTTGCGCATTTTAGAGTATCCACTTTCACTTGTCTATGAACTGTACAGGCAACCCAGAAGTCCTTTACCGCGGACATGGCTATTCGAATAGATAATGTTAACCCTGCAGGGGTGTACTTCTTCACACACGCTCTCACCACTTATCGCCGTTTACACGAGATGTACTCGGCAACCTTCAAGCGGAAGCCCAGCGAGGGTGTCGGCCACGGCCTGACTAACCACACATGTCTCTCGTCCAGGTTTATCGCCTATTCGGGTTCCATCCGCAAGGAGACCCGGCCCCAAACGATGTGTGCAGGGTTCCCAAGCCCACCATCCGGGTGCCACTTGGTACACCGGGCCACTGTGCCTAGTCTGTCCCAAGCCCACCTGTACTGGGTGCCACTTGGTAGACTACTAACACTACCTACAAACACCAGAAACTAGTTGCAACTCCTAGACAGAGATCAAGTTGATTAATAAGCCGAGAGGGGCCGAGTTACCGGAACACAATGTGTGGTAGTAGCTGTTCATGGATCACAAACACAGAAATCAGTTCTTGAGAACGGTTTCAATGAGACAACCCACCATGTACTCCTACATGGCCTCTCATCGCTACCTTTACCAAATCGTGTTCACACACTTAGCTCTCAACAGTAGGACATGTTCACCACATTCCAATTCATCCCCGATGAATCAGACCTGACTCAACTCTAAGCAGTAGCAGGCATGACAAACAAGCATGAATGAGTAGGCACATCAGGGCTCAAACAACTCCTACTCATGCTAGTGGGTTTCATCTATTTACTGTGGCAATGACAGGTCACGCAAAGGAAAGGGGTTCAACTACCGCAACATGTAACAGTTGATTCGTTGTTGTCCTAATGCAGTAAAAGAGAGCAGGAGCGAGAGAGTGGGGTTGTATCAGAATGAACAAGGGGGTTTTGCTTGCCTGGCACTTCTGAAGATAGTATAGTTCTTCATCGGTGTCATCAATCGCATCGTCGGTACACGTCTATCGAGAGGGGACAAATACCGGCAAACAAGGAAGAACATAATCAATGCAATGCAACAATATGATGCATGATCATGACATGGCAAAATGAGTGTGTTGGGCTAATGCATCTACAACCAGGGTGGTTTGAGCTCATTTGAATCAAAGATTCAAATGCAAACTCGAGTTATGGGTTTATAAAGTGCATTAACATGTATTGAGCTAAACAGCAAGGTTAAGTTGTTTAAACATGCATGAAACCATTACCGATGGATAGATTGGATTTTTCTGATCATTTTTCATATATAAATTATTTCATTCCGAGTTACAGTTGATTTTATATGAATTTTTGAAGTTTGTAACATTTTTTGGAATTTTCTGTATTATTTTAAATCCAGAAAATGGTTAACTGCGTCAGCGTTGCATCACTGTGACGTCAGCAGGTCAACTGCGGTTGACCAGGTCAAACCTGACGTGTGGGGTCCACACGTCAGTGACATAGTTATATAACAGGATTAATTAAATTTAACTAATCAAATTAGCAGGCACTGGGCCCACTGTTAGTGTCAGCAGGGGGGTAATTAGTCCTAAACTAAACTGGTCAGGGGCGGGGCCCACATGTCAGACGACCTGGGGTGGTCAAACCCCCGATTAAAACAGTCAACGCCACCGGCGGCTTGACGCTGGCGATGGCAAATGCGGCGAAGCGCTGCGGGGTTGCTCCTCCGGTGGCTAAAAGCACGGCGGAGGGCACCAGGGGGAAGCCCTTGCTCACCCGCATCCAGAGGAGCACGCAGCTGGGCGTGGGGGGTGGCCGGAGCTCACCGGAATGGAGCTCGCGGCGGCGTCGGAGTTCGGGCGGTGATGGTTACGACGATGCAGCATGCGGCAGGAGCAGCGGATGGGTGTGTTAGGATCCTGGGGGCATACTGAGCATGATTACGCGCTCAGACACGAGCTTCAGCGGCTGCAACGACGGCGGCGGCATGGCCGGCGGCGATGAGCTCTCGGGCTCGGTGACATACGCGGCTAGGGAGCGCTATCGAGTGCGGTAAAAGGGGGAAACGGATCATGAGCTCATAGTGGTCACGTCGAGATGGTCAACGAGCTCGGGGAAGCGACGAGGGAGACGAATCGACAATGACGGCCTTCGGTGCCCGAGGAAGAAGAAGATGATGACGCCGACATTGCAGGGCATCCGGTGATGCTTGGCTCGACGAGGATGAAGCTAGCGACGATACGGATCTCGGGAACGCGGAGAGGGAGCGAGGGAGTGGCTAGCCGTGGTGTTTCTCAGCGGAGTGGCCATGGCGGCTTCGGCCATGAGGGGAAAAGAGCAGGGGAGTGAGAGGGAGAGAGCAGGGAGGCAAGGGAGCGGCTGAGGGGGGTGTGCTGGCCGTTTCCCAGGCACGAGAACAGGGCGAGGGGGAAGCAGGAGGTGGAAGCGAGCGGTGGAGCTCGGGCGCGCGCACGTCGACACGCCTCTGCCTACTGGCAGAGGTTGAAGACGGTGGGGAGTTAGGCTGGGCCTCAGCCACAGTGTTGGGCCAGGTGGGGCGCTAGGCGGGCTGCAGGTAAGTCCAGGTAAACCTTTCTCTCTCTCTCTCTCTCCTTTTATTAATGTTTTCTATTTTCTGTCTTTGTTTTTTTGGATTTAGTAAAATACTAAATCACTTTATAAAATCGTGAAATAAATTGTGGGCACATACTGGATTATTCCCAACAGCCCTCAACCATTTTCAGAATTATTAGAGCATCTAAAATATTTATAGAATTTAAATGCCCCAATTCAAATACAATATGAGTTAATTCAAAAAGTCCATAAATGGCCAAGAAATATGCTCATCATTTTTGGCAGAGGTTTTCACCTTCATCAAAAATCATGAACATTTCCAAAGGCATTTTGGGTTCATTGAAGATTATTTTAGGTTGAACCTATTTGATTTGATCTGGTGCTAGGGTTTAAACAATCCCCATTTCAACTTCATTTGAAAATTTAAACATGATGCACACATAAAGGGCTACCCTAGTGCATACTAGGACTAGGGATGTGACAAAATGCAACATACCATCATATGCCGATCAACCATGGTACTTGTCAGGCGGGTCACGAATGTCACCCCGACGAAGTCAGCACGTGGCGGAATGATGTCCCATAGGTTGCACACCTGCTCCTCGCTCAACTTCATTCTTTGAGCTATGATGGCATCACCGAGTGGGTCATCATCATCCTCATCATCCTCATAATCTTCTACTTTGTTGATATAAATCACGGCCAGCTTGGGTCTTTCAGCTTTGAAGGAGAAGCTGACCAACTCACCACCGGTGATACGCATGTTGTCTATGAAATGAACCCATCCATCTCCTCCCACCCGTGTCATCTTTCGTCCTTTCTCGATCTCCATAGTCTAGGGGACCCCAGGAGCCTCAAATGTCACAGAGTCTCTAGTCAGATTGTTGAATTCTGATCTCACATTTCATGGGACGATCTATGTACAAAAAGCAAAATGATATATACACGACGCATTAATGCCAATAACACTAAAAACAAAATAGTAGTTACTAGTTTCATATAATTTATTACCGCCGCATGAAGAAAACTAGACTCTAAGTAGATGCCAAACAGCGTGCCAGTTGCAAGGCTGCTGGCGCACCTTGACTTGCACCGTTGACATGGTGGTGGTGGTGGTGGTGGCGCCATTTCCCTAAAGCAATATGATTAAAGGATTAACGATCCAAAAAGTAAACATAAAGTTTTCGTAGCTAGAGTTCACATGGCAAGCAAAATAACAACTAAAAAGTAAACATAAAGTTCAGTCCAACAATAACAAATTGCAAAAGTAGAGTGATTGTATGATAAAACACAAGAGTTTCAGATGAAGCGTCGCTATCATCATGAAATTTGCACTAAACACAAGGTTAAACAATACTAGTAGCTCAATAATCTAGAGATGTAACAAACAAATATATGGCAAAACATAACAATACTTTGATCTCATCTCATCTTCGTTAATCACAACAAATCACACTAAATAAACTACCCCCTTCTCATATCAGTAATCCTAAATCTTGATGATTTCTCACAACAAAGCACACTAAATAAACATGAGCTTGTAGCTTTGTCTCTCACATGAACAACACCTACACAACATCCTATAGAAGGGCACTAGAAACAACCTGAACCGAGCACTTACACTCCTATAGAAGCAACATCCATAACATCACATCAGAAAAGTCGAAATCACCCAACCACAAAGCAAAAAATGAAACATGAGCCAGCCCAATCCAATGCCAAATCATGTCAGCGTGCAACAGCCAACCCAAATCCTCTACTCTCTCCCCTATGTGATACTAATTAACAGTACAATCTAGAGATGCATGTGTGATACTAATTAACAGTAGGATCGATTGGAGCCATGCATCGAAGCGCGGAGCCACCGTGCAATCCCTAAATCCCAAAACATGGCGAGTCCTCGCGGCAAGTCGATTGGAGCCCCTACGACGAACCCTAACCGAGAGATCGAGAGGAGCTACTGTGGCGCGCGCAGGAAGGAGGAGATCGAGAGGGGGACTTACGGGCCTGGAGCGTTGGAGGAGGCGAGAGGCGACCACGCGTGGTGGCGGCGCACGGCACCGTCGACGGGGGTGAGCCGGCTGGGGACGAACCCTAACTGTGGCGGCGGTTTTGTCGGGCGGAAGGGATTGTGTGAGACGAGGAGGGTGCGGGGGTGCTCGCGGGCCAGTTTTCTTTAGCTATAGTAGTACCGCTGGTTGGAGCACCACGCTACTGCTAAACCCACCAGCTGTAGCGCCCTTTCAGAACAAACGCTACAGCTAAGTGGGCTACAGATGTTGCCCTGCGGCCCATGTAACAGTAGCGCGACCCAAACAAACAAATGCTGCTGCTATATGTTACTAGTAGCGTGTTTTTTGCACAGTGCTACTGGTAATTAATAGTAGCATGGGGTCACAAAAACTCGCTACTGGTAAACTTCTATCTATAAGCATTTTCCTAGTAGTGACACCTCACCTCCTGAGGCTTGTTCATCCTGGTACTAGTTCATCCATTGCCCCTCGAGGCAATCCACCACACCACACTAGAGTAGGGTATTACACCACAACGGTGGCCCGAACTAGTATAAATCTATGTGTCTTTGTGTCTGTGTGAGCTCGACGCGCTAGGCTAGGGAGGACCGTGAGTAAGCAGGCTGGGCAAGTTGAGATCTCCGCACACACCCCAGTGTTCGAACCTTTCAAGGGTTGCCAGACCCCGAAATCCGACAGCTGAGGCCCAACTACTGCTTCCTGAACATCTGGTATCTGAACTTCTGAATCTGACTTTAGAGAAATATTGATGACAACTGATTCCTGATCCTGGGCCACGGGCACCTCATTCTGTTGTACCTCATCTTCCTCCCCCCAAATAGCATTACCCCAGTTGTCATTGTCAGCATGATCATCCATGGGAGGTGGAACTGGGGGTAAGTCATTCCAACCAATCACCGGATATGGCAGCAGAACAAAGTTATGGAAACCAGGCAATGGAGCACCTGGCAGAGGGTGGGGCTTACCATCTAGGGGCATGGGATCATCATCACCAAGCATGTGATCAGCAAAATTTGCTCCAAGAATATAGCAAGGTGCAGTCCATGAAAGCTTTGCCCCCCATAGGTAGCATAGTCAGTAAAAACAACATCGTGGGGGGACAAGATATCCTCCAGGAAGGAAGCGAAGACAATTGAAATGACCAAGTACGGATCATCTTCTACACAATGCTGGAACTTGCCAAATGTGTTAACAGCCGCCCAGATGTTATTCGTAGTATGCAAATCCAAATGGATACCAAGGAACATAATACATCCATCTCTAAAACCCTGGGTGCCCCTAAAACCAACCCCTTCATCATGCTTGAGGAAATGAACAAAAGTATCATTACCTAGAGGCTGCGGTGGAAGTTGAAGGAGCGAGAAGCGAACTGCAGCATCCCTCACACGGAATAGACCAACACCACAGACACAGGGCTGCGCTAAATGAACCTGAACTCCGCGAGCCTCCAAGAAATCCACAAGAGCTTCCCTGGCCGGGCCAATCTGATCCAGCGGTGGCAGTGGCATCACCTCAACAACCATATAATCTTCATGGCACCAGACAATTGGCGCCGGTGGGGTGATGAAGGTCCTAGGCAGGTAGTTGGCGCCACCATCAATAATGTGGTGGCCAGCCGGCACATACTGGTGCGGATCAATGGAAAAGATGGCCATGCTATCCGGGCTTGCAGATGGTGGAGAAGATGGCAGCGGAGGCATCGCCAAAGGGCTACCAAAGGGTTTTTTTGGGGCAGAGCTGACGGGACGTGGCAAGGGATGCTTGTTAGAGGAACATGACGAGTCAATAATGTGGGAGTGGGCAGGGTGGCGGCCGTCCCAATACCAGTATTGCGAAGAGGAGAAGCCGGGGAATATTTCCGTTTCCAAAACAATCCCTTCTCAATAGAAAACTTGTTACGATCCCTTCTTTTATGGCCCTGGCGTGAGCATGCCAAACAAACAAGATTCGATGCACAATTCCTTTCAAAATGGCTAGATAAATGACATTTTGGACAAGTGAGAATTTTGTCCACCATATTATCAATTTGAGCAGCAAAAGTGCAATTAGCATCTTGCGAGGACGGGATTTCCAGAGGAAGAGAACGTGGTCCACCCTCATCCACAGGCCCAACATGGCACAGGGCAGGGCTTGGGCTACCCACTTCCATTGGCCCAACAAGGCTACTAGGCCCAGCAAGTGAAACACATGCATGCAACAAAGGGGGCGAAGATTGCGTACCCTGGCGAGAATTAAGGCGATCACGAACCATCAGAGAACTCACCGTGCCAAAGATGATCGGCAGCGAAGCCACCATCCACTGCAGATCATCCGTGGCAGGGGGATGAATAAACATACGCTCATTTGCTGAAATAATATAACCAGCATCTTCAGTAGCAGGAATACACTCCTCCGTAGTAGGATACCTATGACCTTTGCACACATCATAATTTTGAAATGTAGCAAAAGATAATTTCTTACAACAGAAAGAGATGACTTGAAACAAGACTTCGCCGGCGGACGATGCATGTCCAATAAACCCAGGGACGCCCAGCGTTTGGATGGACTAACCAAAATCCGCACAGCATCACATTCCTTCTTCCAAATCTTGAACTCCCGATCCCAATTTCGACCTCCATTGCCCCAAAGATGAAAGTAGCATTTGAATTGCAAGCAAGAGAAAGATCTGAGATCAACAATATGAAAACCAACCTGCTTCCATGAAACATTAAAAGAGAAAACCTTGTCACTTATAGTGGAGACCAGGAACTCAATGACCGAACCACCAACAGCTGATTCAAGAGCAACTGCCACCGAATTCTCAGTGAGACGGAAATCATGCCTACTGAAAGATACCACCAGGGTGAAAGAACCCATATTCTCCATGGGATGTACCAAAAGACTAGAAGCCTTATAGATCTCATCGGCAAAAACTCTACCCTTGGAGAAATCCAAGCCAAGGGTAGATCCAGAGGGGGAACCCATGGAAAAGGGTATGGGGGAGTAGATCAGAGGACGCTAGAAAGGAAGATCGGAGCTAAACACCGATCTAGTGGAAGGTGGTGGGATCGCCGGTGCACTAGGGTTTAGGGGGGGTGGGTGGGAGCGCCATATCAACCGCTATCTTATCTTCACTAGAATTTGTTAAGGAAAGGCAGGAGCAGCACACACAACGGGTAAACCGAGCATGCTTAACCGGCATAGCTAGCAAATGGCAAGGTGCTCCTCCAAGATATGGGGGTCGACACAAATGGTAGCCATTGCGACCTCATCCGAGCATGTGGCCACAATTTGCTTCTCCGCTGCCAAATGCTCCTTGAGCTCCTGGCTATACTGCGTGCACCATGGCTTAGGGCGGCGCTTATTTGGTGGATGGGTCGGTGATTTGGGTGGAAGGTATTGCGCCAGCGGTCGGGGCATGTGGGATGTGGAAGAAGGAGGAGGATGGGTGTCTCGTGTGGATTACCTGCCTAGATAGGCGAGGCCGAGCAGCGTGAAGGAGGGTCGCCAGCGAGGGGGGTGGCGCTCCAAGCAAGGAGTGAAGGTTTCAACTTGGAAGGAAGGCGGAAACGGGGGAAATGTCGATTTTGGTAAGGGGGAGGGACGGAGAGGTAGATATTTCTGCGGAAGCCGAAAATTTGGAATCGCTTCAGCGAAAAACTGGCACGCAAAGTGTCATCAGACAAGGTCCCTTATTCAGAACTGTGTACAATATGTGAACATCACAAATGATTCAGATAGCTTAACCCATGTGTGATGAGTTTGAACGTCAAATTTTTTGGTTCCAATTTCCCTGGGTATAGTGCTCATCCACATCATTGCATAATTTCGGTACACAAAGGAGACTACTGCACACCCACACTTCTTAATCGAGCAAGTTCAGCAATTAAATAGAGCTAGTTGGCATAAACATTACCCTAACAAATTAAAGTCTAGCGCTCTTAATTAAACAAAACAAAGAGTACTACTACAGTTGGTGCTCGCCTCTCTCCACCGCCTGCTCCATGTCTAGCTCGTACCCGATAGTCTCCTGGGGAAGGAGCTCCATGGCATCCATCGCACAATATTCGGCAAGCATCTCACCATCCACGTCTGCCATCTCTTTGGAAAAGGCCGCCACGAGCTGGGCGTGGGTGTCCACCATCTAGGCTTGGACGGGCTCCGTCGTTGCGAGGTATGCAGCGGAGGAATGGATGGCTACTCGAACGCTCTCGGCGATTGCCAACTCTTCGGCCGGGGTTGTCGACCGTTGTTGGAGAAGCTCCGTTCGATTTGTTCGGTGACCACCACAAGCTTGGCGTGTGAAAGTGCGTTATATCGACTAGAGGGGGGGTGAATAGAAGATTTTTATGAATTCTTCACTGAGGAATTTGCTAGTGAGGAAATTCCTTAGCGAAGAACTACTGGCAGCGGCATAAGTACTCAAAGGTAAACATAACAGAACACAAGCATAGTCATCATGATGAAATGAAGAAAAGCACAGAGTACAGAAAGCGTAAACACAGCATAACACAGGATGAATGTCACACCCTAGCTAGTTCATGCACTAGAATGGTTGCATCATGTTTATCATTCATCATAAACTTGAAATGGGGATGACAGAACCCCCAGCCCCCTCTGAAACCAACTAGGGTTTACAAAAAATAATTTCAATGAACCTGAAATGCCCTTCTAAAATGTCCATCATTTTTGTCTTGGTCCACAACGTCTGCCAAAAGTGGTTCACTTTTTTCTAGGACACATAAGGTCACTGGATTAATTCTTTATCTATTTGCATTTTGGGCATTTAAATGCAATGAAATAATTCAAATGCCCAAATAATTCTGGATTTAAGTGAGGGCTGTTAGGAATAATCCCGACAGAGCCCATAATTATTTGCAGGATTTTTGGAATCGTTTTAGTATTTTTTAAAAAGCCCTACACTTACAGAAAAATAGAAAAGCAAATTAAATAAAAAAAGACAAAGAGAAAGGCTAGGAGGCCACTTACCTGGCTAGGCCGGCCCATTTGGCCCGTGCCAATCACCACCTACCTCTGCCAGTCGGCAGAGGAGGGACACGGTGACGCCGCCGAGCTCTCCACGCACCTCCCTGCCTGCCTACCCTCGCCCGAGCTAGCGCAATGCCTCAAAACATCTCCTCGGTGCCGTCCTGACCCCCTAGACACCTCACTCTCCCCATGCCCTCTCCTTTGCCCTCTCTCGCCATGGCCAAAGCAGCCGCCGCCGTCCCGCCACCGTAGCCGCGCCCACCGTCGTCCACGCGCCGCTCCGCCATATCCAGAAGCTCCGCCACTTCTTCCTTGACTGCCTCACCGAGCCACGCCCCGCCGGAGGCCCCCGAGCGACTCCACCGAGCTCGTCTTCGACCTCCTGGTGACTAGATCGCCTCCGCCGCCCCACTTGCGCCGGCTCGTCCCCAACCTCACCGTCTGCTCCATCGCAACCACCGTGAGCCTGGCCACCTCCCAATCCTCTCCGTTCTCTTTCTCGTGCACCACAACGACCACACCAAGCAGCACCGCACGCGCCGCCGCCAAGCTCGTTGCCGACGAGGCTCCGGCCATGCAACGGCCACGCCACCTTGCCCGCTAACCTCACCGCACTCCCAGGAGGCCGTAGAACCACTCCACGCGCCTCGCCGTGCCTTCTAGCGATGAGCCCGAGCTCACCCGAGCTCCGGCCGCTGCCAAACTCGTCGCCGACGTCATTTCCGGCGACTCTGAGCCCAACCACCACCACCACTGGATGCGGCTCGCCTCCAGCATCACGTAGGTGCCCTCCGCCGCCTTATTGGTCGCCGGAGCACAAAACCCGCACCGCACCGCCGCGTTTGGCCTCGCCGGCGGCTAAACGCCGGCGAGTTTGACCTCGCTAACCCCGTTTGACCACAAGTGGGTCCAGTTTGACCCCCCCGGGGTCAATGACATGTGGGGCCCAGCCCTGCTAATTAACCTAAGTTAGTACAAATTATAATAAGTTAAACTAATGACAATGACACGCAGGACCCACTAGTCAGGTTTGACCTGTACCTTCCCCGTTGACCACTGACGTCACCCTGACGCAATGCAGATGCAGTAATTTAATTACTGGAATTATTCTTATACAGGAAATTCTAGAAATTGCTACAAACTTCAAAAAATCATAGAAATTAATCTGTAGCTCCAAATGCAAAGTGTTATATATGAAAAATGATCAGAAAAATCCAATCTATCCATCTGTACTGGTTTCACGCATGTTGAAGCAAGATAACCTGCTGTTTAGTGCAGAACAAGATAAAGCACTTTTAAGGGCCATATATGAACTTGAAACTTGAATCTTTGATTCAAAATGGTTCAAACCCATCTGGTCTTAGTTGCATTAGCCCAATACACTCATTTTGCCATGTCTCATGCATGCATCATATTGTTGCACATTGTTTGGTGATGATTGTAAATCGGTGCTCTCTGCGGCTGGTTCTGTCCCCGAGGAGTATTGCGAATACCCTAACGAGGAGCATTACCAGTCCACGGACCCGCAAGGAAAGCAACCAACCATTTGATCATATCGATACAATCCCTTGTTCTTGCCACTGCTCTCTTTTACTGCATTAAGACAACGAGATTCAAACTGCTGTGTGCTACAGTAGTTGAACCCATTTCCTCTTCATGACCTGTCATTGCCACAGTAACTACATGAAACCCACTAGCATGTGTAGGAGTTGATTGAGCCTTGTGTATGTGTTATTCCTACCTTGCTATGCCTGCTATGCTTAGAGTCGTGTCAGGTCTGGTTCATCTGGGTGATTGGCTAGAGTGAAATGATCATGTCGGTAATGAGAGTGATGTGTTGAACACGATTTGGTAAAGGTATCGACGAGAGGCCATGTAGGAGTACATGGTGGGTTGTTTCATTGGAACCATCCTTAAGCACTGAGATCTGTATGTGTGATCTAGGATTCAACTACTACTATGTATTGGGCCCAAAACCAATGGACCCTCTCGGCTTCTTTTCCACACTAGTCCTCTGTCCAGGAGTTGCAAGTAGTTTCTGGTGTTTGTAGCTTACTGGAGGCCGTGGGTAGCGGTGACCCGCGGGGTGGGCTGTGATGCGGTAGGTTCGTGGCCAGGTATGTCGGGCACCCGTTAGGTGTCTCGGAACCCTATACACATCATTCGGGGCCGTATGTGGAAACCTCGGCCGGACTCCCTACGGATGGAACCTGAATAGGCGATAAACCTGGACTAGAGACTTAGGTGTTTAGGTAGGTCGTGGCCGACACCCATGTTGGGCTTCCGCTTGAAGGTTGCCGAGTACATGTCATGTAAACGGCGGTAAGAGGTGAGAGCGTGTATGAAGAAGTACACCCCTGCAGGGTTAATATCATCTATTCGAATAGCTGCGTCCGCGGTAAAGGACTACTTGGTTGCCTATACAGTTCATAGACAAGTAAATGGTTACTACTAAAAGCCTCAAGATAAGCGTGAGTGCTGAGGATGGCTCTTCCGCAGGATGATGGAGGTGGTTCCTCGGTAGTGTATTGAAGTGGTGAGTAGTGGACTCGAGTGCGCAAAACCATTTCAAGTTGGAGTCTCGTAAGATAGCTTAGCCAAGAGTCAAAGCTGGCTTGCTGCAATAATCCCACCATCCCTTCTTGATAATGTGCATGTATGTAGGATCTGTTGTAAGTCTTGCTGAGTACCTTTGTACTCATGTTGCTTAATTTACGTTTTACAGAAGACGCTGCAACCCCTTTTAATGGGTTCTTCATAGGCGTCGATGTCGACGAGTAGGCTGAAGCCCAGGTGGTGATCCTGAGCTCACGATGGACCATGTAGTATAGTCAGGCTTACCCAAGCCTCTTTTATTTTCCTAGTTGTCTGTACTCAGACAAGTTTCTTTCGCTATTGGCTTGTATGTTTGTATGACTTGAATGCTGGGTCGTGTGACCCGTACTTGTGTGTATGATATGCATGGCTCCCTGAGCCTTTAAATAAATTACTTGTGTTGTAGAGTCATGTTGTGATGCCTTGTTGTATTTGCACATATCGAGCATATTGTGTGTATGATTGAAACGCTTGGTATGTGTGGGATCTGACTATCTAGTTATTTATCCTTAGTAGTCTGTCTTACCGGGAAATGTATCCTAGTGGTTCCACTGAGCCATGGTAACTTGCTACTACTCCGGAACACTTAGGCTAGCCGGCATGTGTCCTTCTTCATTCCTGTGTCTGTCCCTTCGAGGAAATGTCACGCGATGAATACTGGAGTCTTGTTAGCCCGCTACAGCCCGGTTTACCGGAGTCCTGCTAGCCCAGTGCTACAGCCCGGATTCACTCCCTGATTACCAACACGTTCGTTGGTGGGTCATGTATGCCAGTCCCTGTAAGTTAGTGCCACTTTGGGTTTATGACTAGCCATGTCAGCCCAGGATCCTTATCATATGGATTCTAGCGACACTATCATATACGTGTGCCAAAAGGCGCAAACGGTCCTGGGCAAGGTAAGGCGACACCCGCGGGAATACCGTGTGTGAGGCCACAAAGTGATATGAGGTGTTACATGCTAGATTGATGTGGTATTGAGTCGGGGTCCTGACAGCTTTGGCATCAGAGCCGGACTGCCTGTAGGTTCTCCAAGCCAAACTGGTCGATGTTGAGTCTAGAAATGCTTTAGTTATATGTAGGGGAATTGATTGTGGGATGGAACGTAAGGCTCTTTTTAATCCTTTACCTCATGGCATTCTGATCTGAGTCAGTCTATTCTTTCATCGTGGGTTAACGAATAGGATCTCTTCTCTCTATTAGGTTCACGTGTTACTAATCAGTAGTACCTTATAGGTTTGATGGATACAAGCCTAGCTCAGTTCTACCACCCTATTATGTTGATAAGATGGACCTAGAACCCTTATATGATGTTGTTGAGTGTCTATGCAATCCTTTGAAAAGTGTCTCAAAATCTTTTTTGAGCATTTACAGCCGTTATGCTGTCCAATTTCTGCCAGAAATTCTAATGTCTTTTCATTACATCGTGTTTCAGGTGGCCTCCTGCACCCAGAATCAAGTTGTTCGTCTGACTCGGTGCCTCGATGTACCTGGCCATACTGCTACGTTAGTCCGCGTAATGATCGAGGCTGGTTACTGATGGTATCCCGAGTACACCGTTGAGGAGTAGTATAGAGACTTCAATCAAAGCCAATACCTCTGCACCGTCAGGATATTCCATTCCTATCCTGGATCTACTGAACCCCTCCATTGCTCATATGGACTTGGGGTTACCATCGAGTTGTCCGTGCAGGACGCTGCATATTCGATGATGACTATTATGCGGGCTAGAACTTCCTTGCTTCGGAACACTGACTTCCGATATATGCCAGCATCACTCCCTGGGGCGGAAGGTTACTTCACAGCTATTTACACTGACTCTTCTCATGAGGATTCGCCGCTCCGCACTATCGCACAGATGCTTGAGGATAAGGACCGTGAAAATTGTGCCTTGCGATTGGAGCTTTTCAACTCCCGGTCTCATCACTGGGCCACTTTGACCCGGTTTGCACCTGCCGTGCAGGCAGGGTATATGGATATGCGGGATCTGTACCCCGTGCGGTCTACTCTGCCGGACTGTATGGATTGGCGTGATGTAGGGGGCATCACTCCTCCCCATGGACCTCTTCTGCCGCCGTTTCTTGGACCCAGGCAACATCCGAGTCCTTATGGACCGCAAGATCCACAGGATCGACTGTTTCTAGATGATCACGTCCAGCTCCCAGGACATGGGGGTAATCTCTATGAAGATTACTACGGAAATGTCTGAGCTAATGGTAGCACCACTAGTATTGTAACAGTTATATCGTCCACCGTCCCGCGTGACTTGTGGGATATGGCTTAGTGTGTACCACTTTCCGGAGGTGTAGAAAAATAATGTATAGGAGCTTGGGATGCCTCCGATGAGATGTAATCTTCCTTTCACCGCAGTTGTACTCCATTTGGTCTTGTACTAAACCTTGTATGGTGTCTATGACGATGGAATAAATGTAGCAGTTTCTATATTTACCATGTCATACGAATGATCATCTTGCATTCCGAGTTATCCCTTACATTCTGCATTTCTTTATCAGAATCTTATCATTCTGGACTAAACCATTGTCTTGTTTTCCTAGGATGGTCAACACTCGCAACAACCCTGCTCCCCCGGAGCAGGCCGAAGGCAGTGGAGCTAGGGATGCGAACCTGCCTCATCATCCTTCTCTGGCTGAGGTCATGCTGGAGGCTGAGAGAAACAAGCAGGAGACCAACCGTTTGTTAGAGCGCATCGAACAGAACACAACTCTGCATTAGAGGAATAACTTGGTGTCGCTCAGTGACTTTATCAAGTTACATGCACCCACCTTCCATCACCCCATCGAGCCCCTCGACGCTGATGATTGGCTTCGCAGTATTACCCACAAGATGCGTTCTGCACTCATAGCTGAGGCTAATAAGGTCACTTTTGCTGCCTATCATCTTGAAGGCCCCGCCAGTCTCTGATGGGAGAACTATGAGGCCATGCGCCCAGCTGGCCAGGTCACTACTTGGGTAGAATTCAGTGAGGCTTCCCGTGAACATCACATTCCGGAGGGTCTTATGGACTGTAAGCGTGAGGTGTTCTGCAGTTTCACCCAAGGTAGACTCTCTGTGGATGCATACAGCAGGGAGTCCAGTAACCTAGCATGCTATGCAACTGAGGAAGTTTCCACCGATGCCAAGAAGCAGGCAAGGTTCCGCAAGGGACTTAGCCCCGAGCTTCGTCGTGATCTCCGTCTGCACGAATGCACTTCCTTCCAGAAGCTTGTGAACAAGGCCATCAGTGCTGAGACAGGTCAGACTAATTTCAAAGCAACACGCAAGCATGGCCGTGACACTGGTTCCTCATCCGGTTCTGGTCCTCAAAAGCGTTGGGTGTGGGTGCCTAACACCGCCCTGCCACCCAGGTTCACACCGAGGCCATCCTATCAGGCGCCTCGTCCAGCTCAGTAGTATGCACCAGCTAAGCCCTATGGTGGACCAACCAACAATGCTCCTCCACGCACCAGCTCAATGACGTGTTTCAAGTGTGGAGAACTGGGCCACTACATGCGTGAGTGTCCCCAGACCAACCCCAACCAGTCTGAAAAGGCTGTTGGCCGTGGCAAGCCAACAGGGAAGGTGTACTATGCCAAGCCGGCCACCGCTGCACGTGGCCATGTGAACTGTGTCTCAGCTGAAAGAGGCTCAGGAGGATCCTAACATCGTTCTCGGTACGCTCCTTGTTAATTGCCATCCTGCATCTGTTCTTTTCGATACTGGAGCATCTCATTCATTCATATCTGAAAACTATGCCCGTTTGCATAACACCGCATTCTGTGACATGCCTTCCACCATGGAAATTTCTACTCCTAGTTCTAGATGGCAAACCTCTAGAGTAAGTCATGGAAATGAAATTCAGGTCGACAGACTTGTTTTCCTTACGTCTTTGATAGCTCTCAAATCTTCGAATATTAAAATCATTTTGGGTATGTACTGGATGTCAGCCCATCATGCCAAAATTGATTGCTTCACTAGGACTGTTCAACTTACCCATCTGTCGGGCGAGATAGTCAATGTCTTGACCCGAGTAGCTAAGCGACAGCTATATTCTCTTAATGTCAGTCCTTTGCCAGACCTCGAAGACGTTCCGGTAGTCCGTGACTTTCCGGATGTCTTTCCAGAAGAATTGCCAGGTGTTCCACCTGACCGAGATGTTGAGCTCGTGATAGATCTCATTCCAGGAACTGTCCCAATTTCTAGAGGACCCTATAAGATGGCACCACTAGAACTAGCCGAGCTTAAGAAACAACTCGATGAGTCCTTGAAAAAGGGTTTCATCCGTCCTAGTTCGTCTGCATGGGCTTGTCCCGTCCTCTTCGTCAAGAAGAAGGATGGTACGGATCGGATGGTTGTAGATTATCGACCCGTCAACTTGGTCACAATAAAGAACAAGTATCCGCTGCCCAGGATCAACGACCTGTATGATCATCTCGCCGGATCCTCAATCTTCTCCAAGATGGATTTGAGGTTGGGCTACCATCAAATCAAAATCAGGAACGGGGACATTCCCAAAACGGCCTTTGTTACTCGTTATGGCCAATACGAGTACACCATCATGTCCTTCGGTTTATCCAACGCCCCAGCCACTTTCTCTTGGTTAATGAACTCAATCTTCATGGAGTATTTGGATAAATTCGTCGTGGTTTACCTCGATGATATACTCATCTACTCCAAGAATGAGGAAGAACATGCCGAGCATCTAAGGCTAGTGTTGATGAAACTTCGAAAGCATCGCCTTTATGCCAAATTTTCTAAATGTGAAATTTGGTTGCCATAAGTGACCTAACTGGGCCATGTAATCTCTGGTAAGGGTATTGCTGTCAATCCTGAGTGAGTTCAAGCCGTTCTTAATTGGACTCCACCTGAATCGGTGAAGCAAGTTCGGAGTTTCCTTGGCTTAGCGAGCTATTGTCGCCGCTTTGTCGAGAACTTCTCCAATGTAGCTAAACCTCTAACTGAACTCCTCAAGAAAGATAAAAAGTTCGAGTGGACCCCACAATGCGAGCACAGTTTTCAGGAACTGAAAATACGCCTGACATCTGCTCCCGTACTGGTACCACCAGACTTCTCTAAGGACTTTGTTATCTATTGCGACGCCTCGCGACAAGGACTAGGTTGGATTCTCATGCAAGATCGTCACATAATTGCTTATGCTTCACAGCAATTGCACCCGAATGAGGAAAATTATCCTACTCATGCTCTAGAGCTTGCAGCTGTAGTCCATGCACTCAAAACCTGGCGACATTACCTCCTCGATAATCGTTGTGAAATCTTCACCGATCACCAAAGTCTAAAGTATATATTCACCCAACCGGAGTTGAATCTCAGGCAATGACGTTGGGTCGAGTTGATCACAGATTTCGACTTAGGGATAACTTACACCCCAGGAAAAGCCAATGTCATGGCTGATGCACTAAGTCGTAAATTGTCGGTGTACTAAAGTAGGGGTACCTTAGTATCCCGAACTTGTGCACGGGCAGTCGCAGCGTTCCACGGCAAGGCTTGCCAGGTGTCCGCCAAGATCCTCCGTAGTTCCTATTGATGCCATTCAAGAACAAAGTGTTTTAACTGAGAAGACAAGACCCCGGCAAGAGGAGCTTGCCGGGAAGGACAAGGCCCCGGCAAGAGGAGCTTGACGGGAAGGTCGACCCAGGCACTTCAAGGAACTTGGCGCGACGCGCCGCGCATCCCGGCAAGACCCGAGGAGCGACAAGCTTTCGGGTGCGACAAGACAACGATCGCGGCAAGGCGCTTGCCGTGGCAAAGCCACCACCCTGTGCCCACGCTCCAGCGCACCCGTCGACATGTCGCCCTGAGACCATTCCAGACGCACGTGGCGGGAAGCTGTGCAGCCAAGCGGTGCGAGGTGGCAAGTGGAGATGACGAGAAGGCCATCGTGGCAAGCGGTGGCGCCCCTAGCGGTCGCTTTTTGCACTGTTTGGGCGACGCGGACGGGCATTAAATGCTCTTGTCCCCTGCCGTCGGAGTTAGGTAGGGTGCACTGTAGATAGCATTTGTACCAACCACCCTTTTTAAATTTGTACCCTTGCCTGCGTTGCCACCTGTCGATGACCCCTTTAGCCTATAAAAGGAGGCCCATGCGCAACGTAGAGGAGGTTCGACTCATTCGAAACTACACCACTCTCACGCTCTCAAGCAAGAACAGAATACAATCACAAAGCAGCAGTAGGAGTATTATCTCTCCGGAGAGCTCCGAAGCTGGGTAAAAACCGCTCGCGTGCTCCGCCTTGATCCTCTCTTCGTGCGTCCTCTGCTCCCTGCCGGACCGAAAAGGGGCCCTGCCCCATAGGTGTTCGTTCCCCACGACATCTATGGCGCGCAAGGTAGGGGGCGTCGAGGTTGTGTGAACCCGATCCGGCGTTCACGCGAGCCAGTTCATCATCATCTTCATAGACATGCCACCGAAGAAGAAGGCTTCGGAGCTGGCTGCTCCGTCCGCGTTGATCCCACCGCCACTGGAGCAAACGGGCGGTGGGGCAGACGCCGGCGGAGGAGCGGGCGCCGACGAGGGAGCTCACGCCGTTACCAGATCCAAGGACAAGGCCCCGCAAACTTCGGCGTCCG
The DNA here is from genome assembly GCF_002162155.2 of Triticum dicoccoides. Classification (NCBI taxonomy): domain Eukaryota; kingdom Viridiplantae; phylum Streptophyta; class Magnoliopsida; order Poales; family Poaceae; genus Triticum; species Triticum dicoccoides. The sequence continues at coordinate 253,523,623 of NC_041391.1, forward strand.
TACACGCACCGCGCCCATCTCAGGAGGCGTGGGATCGACAGCGTCATGGTGCTCGAAGCACCGTACTCGCATTAGAACAAGGCCAAGCTGGTGGATCTCGGGGTGTTCAAGACCAGCATGCACGCCAGCATGCTGGCACAGGTGAAGTACGGTCGCCTGGATGGGGTACTGCTCCTTCCAACCCAGTTGGAAGTCCGAGCATATCCCGCTCCTCGCGCTGTTCACCGCCGCCGCCGAAGACTCCAGAAGAAGCGTTGGCCCGAGCTCAACTGCTCCCGGACTACCCTCCAACGGCGGACAAGATCGACGATTGGAGGGCCGCCATACAGAGCCTCATCGGCTTCGCCAATGGCGACACTCCCCGGCAACCGAGCATATCGAAGCCGCGGCAAGACGCCCAGACGCGAGCCGATGGCGACAAGACCGGTGGAGGTGCAACCACTGTGCACTCCCCGCCCCGAAGGCCAAGATGGCCGACTCACCGGATCAACCACGACACCGACTCCACGGCGTCATCAGATCCACGAGCTCGTCGCGATCAACGCCAAGTTCTTCAAGAACGACAGCACGAAGACACTCGTACTCGCATCGAGCGTCGAAGAGAAGCGCGACGTCAGTCAGACCAGCGCGCTGGACCCGCTGTTGACATGCATGCCCCAGGGGAACCAGGCGACTTGCCGTACGCGGTAGGTTGCCCTGCGTTCACTCGTGAGCTGCGGCAAGTCCAGTGGCCCAGTACCAAGAACTTCAAACTAGATGTACCGGAGAAGTATGATGGCAGGTTGCATCCGTCGGAGTTCCTCAGCATCTACACCATTGCGGTGCAAGCTGCCGGGGGGCGCGACGAGAAGATCCTTGCCAACTACTTCCCGCTAGTGCTCAAGCCCAATGTCAGATCATGGCTCATGCACTTGCCGGACAACTCCATTTCCTCATGGGCAGATCTGTGCCATCAGTTTGTCGGCGCCTTCACAGGCGGCCACAAGCCTCATGGCCAGGAGAGCGATCTGCATCTGCTCGCCCAGAAGGAAGGAGAGCCCCTGCGCAAGTACATTCAGAGATTCAGCCAAGTGCAACGCAACATCCCAGATGTCCACCCTGCCGCGGTCATCAGCGCGTTCCATCAGAACGTGCGTAACCGCAGGATGCGGGAGGAGATGGCGATGTGCAAGATAAGAGACGTCAGTGAGCTCTACGCCCTGGCCGACAGATGTGCACGTGCTGAGGAAGGGAGGAAACTCCCCGGAGAGAACACAGGCGCAGGGGGGTCTGACAGTGAGGATGCTGCCCCAGCAAAGAAAAACCGGCGGCGGAACAACAGAAGAAGGAAAGGCAAATATGTGGCAGCTGTCAAGCAGTCCGGCAACGGAGGTGGCGCCAAGGAAGCAGAACCTGTGGCGGCCGCCGACAAGCAGGGCGACTTCGACAAGCAGTATTGCAAGATTCACCGTACCAAGGGCCATGATCTCCAAAGTTGCAAGAAGGTCGAGCAGCTCGTTGAGCTGCAAAAGGCTGAGTACGAGCAACGCGACAAGGAAAAAGCCCAGGAAGGTACTGGCGGGTCCGGCAAGAAGGGTCCCGGCCGAGGAGGACACCGCGGCAAGGCCAAGCAGCGGCAAGGAGACAGGCCTCCCCGCGGCCGCGATAAGGATGAAGATGAGGATGAAGATGAGGACATGGATGATGACGAGGCCGACGAGCAGGAGTTTCAGAAAGCAACAGAGGTTTTGTGCGTTGACGGTGGTGCTTCTCTGCATACCTCGCACCGCCAGCTCAAACAATGGGTGCGAGAAGTTAATGCAGCAGAACCATCAGTTGAGTCACGCAAGCCCCTGAAATGGTCCAGCACGCCTATCATCTTTGGCATTGAGGACCACCCTGATCGCATTACTGCGGTCGGGTGCTTGCCGATGTTGGTTTCACCAACTATCCCCAACCTCAAAGTCACAAAGATGCTAGTTGACGGCGGGGCCGGCTTGAACCTAATCTCCTCAGCGGTACTCAAGAAGCTCCAGATCCCCGACAGCAAGCTCGAAGAGACTGGTACTTTCCAAGGAATCAATCCGGGAAGGAGCAAGCCGAAGGGGAAGATCACATTGCCAGTGACATTTGGCAGCGAGCTGAACTTCAGGACAGAGAAAGTTACTTTTGACGTTGCTGATTTCCCATTGCCTTACAATGGGATACTCGGCCGTCCAGCGCTCGCCAAGTTCATGGCAGCATTTCATTATGCATACAACGTGCTCAAGATGCCTGGTCCGATAAGTGTCATATCTGTCCCTGGCGACAAGAAAGATGCCCTTATCTGTACCGACAAGATCTACCGGGAAGCAGCAGCCGCAGCCGAACGCAAACCACTTGCCGCTGAAGCTCCCGGGGGGAAGAAGAAGAATAAGTCCGGCAAGAGCTTTGATGCCCACTCCGGCAAGCGCACCTCTTCAGAGTGCTGCGCTACCGTCGAGGACGCACCATCGAGCTCCACCGGCAAGTGTAAGAAGGCGAAGGCAACTCCGCCAGAGACCAAGAAAGTGGCTGCCAAGGAGGACGGCACTGGTGGTACCTTCAGCATCAGTGCCACGCTTGACCCTAAATAGGAAAGTGCGCTTGTTGCTTTCCTGCGGGCGAATGTCGATGTGTTTGCATGGCAACCATCTGACATCCCCGGTGTTCCCAGGAAAGTAATTGAGAACCACCTTGCCGTCTGTCCTCACGCGTGGCCCGTCAAGCAGAAAGTTAGGAAGCAAGCAGTGGAGCGCCAAGAATTCATTGCTAAAGAGATCAAGAAGTTGGAAGCAGCAGGCCTGGTCAGAGGAGTGCTCCATCCTACGTGGTTGGCCAATCCTGTAGTCGTGCGCAAGGCGAACGGGAAATGGAGGCTTTGTATTGACTTCACTGATGTTAATAAAGCTTGTCCCAAAGATCCATTTCCCTTGCCGCACATTGACCAGATTGTCGACTCCACGGCAGGATGTGATTTGCTTTCATTTCTTGATGCATATTCAGGATATCATCAGATCTTTATGGCAGAAGAGGATGAGTAGGAAACTGCATTCATTACTCCATGTGGCACGTACTGCTTTGTACGGATGCCTTTCGGACTAAAGAATGTTGGTTCAACATTTGCGAGGGTAGTTCACGAAGCTTTTGAGCCACAGTTGCACAGAAATGTAGAAGCCTACATGGATGACATAGTGGTCAAGAGCAAAGACAGAGCAACTCTGATCCAAGATTTGGACGAGACCTTTGCAAATCTGCGCAAGATCAATCTCAAGCTCAACCCCGAGAAGTGTGTGTTTGGAGTCCCTTCCGGCAAGCTTCTCGGGTTCTTTGTGTCTCAGCGGGGGATTGAAGCCAACCCCGACAAGATCAAGGCCATTGAGCAGATCGAAGCACCGAAGCGCGTCAAGGATGTATGAAGGCTTGCCGGCTGCATAGCTGCTCTCAGCAGGTTCATCTCTAAGTCTGCTGAGCGCGCCCTGCCATTTTTCAAAATTTTGAAAAAGGCAGGTCCAATGAAATGGACTCCAGAAGCGGAGGCGGCGCTGCAGGACTTGAAGAGATACCTGTCCTCCACTCCAATACTTCTCGCACCTAAACCACAAGAGAAGTTGCTGCTATATCTAGCGGCAACCAATCAAGTGGTTAGTGCTGCGTTAGTAGCGGAAAGGGAGGCGGATGATGAGCCAGCGGCCACGGCAAGTGCATCCAGCGACAAGCAAGGGGCTTCCCCGACAAGCTCTGGTCCCGACAAGGACGGATCCGTGCAGCCACAAGAAGAGAAGCAGGAGAAAATGGTGCAGCGCCCAGTTTACTTTGTCAGTTCCCTTCTGCAGGGAGCTAGATCAAGGTACTCTGGTGTGCAGAAGTGGCTTTTCGGCCTTCTCATGGCCTCGAGAAAGCTGTGCCATTACTTTCAAGCACATGAGATCACAGTTGTCACTCGCTTTCCGTTGAAAAGGATATTGCAGAATCCAGAAGCAACAGGCAGGATTGTCGAGTGGGCACTGGAATTGTCAAGCTTTGGCCTCAAGTTTGAGAGTACTTCAACTATCCAGAGCCGAGCATTGGCAGAATTCATAGCAGAATGGACGCCAACACCTGATGAAGAAACTCCAGAAACGAGCATCCCCATCAAGGAATCAAGCAAAGAATGGATCATGTACTTTGATGGTGCCTTCTCGCTACAAGGCGCCGGTGCGGGCGTGTTACTTGTCGCACCCACCGGAGAGCACCTCAAGTACGTCGTCCAAATGCACTTTCCCAAGGAGCAAGCGACAAACAATACTGCATGAAGGTTTGCTTGCCGGACTCAGGATTGCTGCAGACCTTGGGATCAAGAAGCTCATTGTTAGGGGTGATTCGCAGCTTGTCGTCTGCCAAGTCAATAAAGATTATCAGAGTCTGTTGATCGAAGCCTACATTGATGAAGTGAGAAAGTTAGAAGAGCACTTTGATGGCCTACAGATGGAACACGTTTTGAGAGCTCAGAACGACATTGCAGATGGCCTGTCAAAGTGCGCCGCACTCAAGTTACCTGTGGAGCCAGGGATTTTTGTGCTCAAGCTAACTCAACCATCTGTAACACCATCAACTGGACAGAGCAAAAAGAGAAAGTTGGTTTCCGGTGACTACCTTCTGGCTGAGCTCCCTGAAGCCGCCGCCAAGAAGGTCCCCAAGATCAACACCAAGAGTGCTGAGGAGCAGTCTGCTCCTACAAGCCCTAAGGTTTGTTCCGTTGAAGCAGACGCTCCCGACAAGTTTTGGTCCGGCAAGCTTGCCGGGGAACATCAAGCTCCGGCTGAACCACAGGTTCTTGCCATAGAAGCAGATGTTCCCGCAGCAGCATTTGTGCCTTTAGTCCTTGTTGTTGAGCCACAAGCTCCGGCATGGGCGCAGCAGATTGTCCGTTTCCTTCAAACAGGAGAACTTCCCGAAGAGCAAGAAGAAGCGGAGAGAGTAGCCCGGCAATCAAGTATGTACCAGTTTGTCGATGACATACTGTACAGAAGGAGATTCAACGGAGTGAAATTGAAGTGCATTCCCCAAGAAGATGGACAGAAGCTGTTGGCGGAGATACATGAAGGCATATGTGGTCATCACATTGGCGCAATAGCACTTGTCAGCAAAGCTTTCCGGCAAGGTTTCTTTTGGCCAACGGCCCTCCAGGATGCAACTGCACAAGTAACCAAGTGTGAAGCGTGCCAGTTCCACTCCAAACAGATACACCAGCCAGCTCAAGCTCTCCAGACGATCCCTTTATCCTGGCCATTTTCGGTCTGGGGGCTCGACATCCTCGGCCCTTTTCCCCGAGTTGTCGGGGGCTTTGAGTACTTGTACGTGGCAATTGACAAGTTCACAAAGTGACCGGAAGTGGAAGCAGTGAGGAAGGTGACAGCACAGTCAACAGTCAAGTTCTTCAGGTCAATTGTTTGCCGTTTCGGAGTCCCTAACAGGATCATCACCGACAATGGCACACAATTCACGAGCCGCACCTTCATGCAGTACGTCCAAGATCTTGGCGCCAAGGTCTGCTTCGCTTTTGTTGCTCACCCGAGAAGCAACGGTCAAGCGAAGAGGGCAAACACTCAAGTGCTGCGCGGGCTCAAGACCAAAACTTTCGACAAGGTGCACAAGTGCGGAAGGAATTGGATCGAGGAGCTGCCAGTGGTTCTTTGGTCGATCAGGACGACGCCAAATCGAGCCACTAGCCAGACACCTTTTGCTCTAGTCTATGGAGCAGAGGCAGTTCTCCCCACGGAACTCATATACGGATCGCCTCGAGTGCTCGCTTATGATGAGCTTGAGCAAGAGCAGCTGCGACAAGATGACGTGCTGCTCCTTGAGGAAGATCGTCTTCAGGCTGCTGTACGAGCTGCTCGATATCAGCAAGCTTTGCGCCGCTATCATAGCCACAAAGTCAATGCCAGAAGTCTCGAGGAATGCGACCTTGTTCTTCGGCGCGTTCAATCCGCCAAGAATTCCAACAAGTTGACGCCGAAGTGGGAAGGCCCTTATCGGGTGAAGCGAGTCACTAGGCCTGGCGCTGCCCGCCTTGAGACAGAAGATGGCTTTCCGGTGAGCAACTCCTGGAAAATTGAGCATCTTCGTAAGTTTTACCCATAAGGCGCGGTTGCCGGAACCTGTTCCGGCAACCACCTTTTGTACAAGCCTTGCCGCTGTTGCATGTAACCCTTTGTACAAAGCCGGGCGCAGATCCCGTGCGTAAATAAAGCTCATGTGCTTCGCACATCTTGTCAAATTTCATGCCTTTTTCTCTTTTGCATGTATTATCTGACACTTTGTGCAGCACTTGCCCCCGGTAAGCAATAACGAGCCTTGAGGCTCCATACCTTTATTTTCTCTTCTTTCTTTTCCTCAAAGAGAAGGTTCCTTCGCCCACAAGTTCACCGGGGGGGAAGGAGAAGATAATGGTGTGGACCAGGCGTCGTTCAAAGAAGTATAGCCTTGCCGGGACGCAGACGACAGAAAAGCTAAGTTGCCAAAGTTTGAGCACAATCAGTTTTAAAATTTCTTAAGTTATCTTCCTTGAACGACCGTGCTTTGTATGGAAAACCTGTGCGCGGAGGAACCGACTCGCAGCTAGTTGCGCCCTTACTTTGTTTCCAGTCCGCTCAACGACTTAAGTGTGCTGCGACTAGTTGCGACAAGGTTTCTTGCCGGAAGCAGCACCGCCGGCAGGCTGCTGATGTTCCGCACTCAGCGCTCGCGGCAAGGGTGCCTGCGCCGGCAAGTTCCCTAAAAAGCGTAGGGTAAAAACATACAAAGGAGGGAATCAAGTAAAGGAAATAACATAGCAAATACTGCCCAAGATAAAGTTATATTACAAAAATGACTTGCCGGGCTCTAATAGATTGTTCCTGTGACATATCTGGCAGCGGCAAGAAAAAGGAGGAAAAAGGCGGCCTAGTCTACGCGATCACCGTCGACCCTCCTGACTTCATTCACCTTGTCCACAATGGGTGCGACAAGGGCCCTGAGCTCTTCAGGATCGGCACCCGTCGGCAGCTTCTTGAGGATGTTGGTGAGGTTGAGGCCCGGATTGCGGAAGAGCACCTTCACCAACACCTTCTCCAAGACTCTGGCGCAGATTGCGCGTGACTCGTCAGCCAGCTGCCTTGGGATCCTTTCCCGGAGTTGCTGGAGAGCCGTCGCCACGCCCTTGAAGAACAGAGTGAGCTTGGCGCTGGGCTGGAGGTTCTCATCAGAAGAGTACCCGAAGCCCTCCAATTCCAGCTGCGCCAGCTCCTCGTCGATGAATGCGGCGATGTTGACGAGGCCCTCCGTCCAGAGCTCCACAGTAGCCCTGAAGGTGTTCTGGGTTTCGATGGCCCTCGTCAGCAGCGCCTCATTGGCCTTGATCTCCTGCTTCAAGTCCTCCTCCCGCTTCTTGGCGCCGTCCAGCGTCTCCGTCAGCGTGGCCAGCTTCAGCTCGAGATCGGCATTGGCATCCTTGGCGGCGTTCAGCTCCCTGCCCTTCTCAGAGAGACGACCCTGCAGCTCACCATGGGCAAGGGCGTCCTTCTCGTGCTCGCGCTGAAGCGCAGCAAGCTCTTCATTCTTTGCCTTGAGGATGGCTTCTAGCTCCGTCACCCTCACCTCCAGCTCCTTCTTGGCGGCCTCGGCAGCTGCAGCAGCATCCTTCGCTTCCTTGCGGGCTCCGCCAAGTGTCTCCTCGCGCGCGACAAGCTCGTCCTCATAGCTGTCCAAGTTAACCTTCTTCTGCGTCAGCTCGCCTTCTCACACGGACATCTCCTCGGCGGCAAGCCGTTGCTGCTCTTTGGCTTCAGCCTTCTCGAGGAGAAGCGCCCTCTCCTCAGCAATGGACCGGAGGGCCTCTTGGTTGCGGCTCTAGAGCTCCTCCGCGTGCTTCTCTATGTCCACTCCCGCCTGCGCGACAAGCGCTTCCCGGGACTCCAGTTTCGCTTGTCGGGCGCGGTAGAGCGACACCAACTTCCGGAGCAGCTGCTCCTCCTCAGACTCGCCGCTGCTGCTGCTTGGCGCGTCAACCACCGTCAGCCCAGCGGAGGCGAGTACTTCTCCATCAAAAGCCTCTCCCTCGACCGGCGCCCTGGAGCTTGACGCCTAGGGGAGCTTGATGAAGACACCGTCGCCGGCCTTCAAGTAGGCGCCGGGCTGGGGCTCTTCGGAGCCTGGCGCTGCGTCAGCGGCAGAGGGATCGGCGGTCGGTGTAGCGCCTTGCACTCCTGCGGCCCCCGGGTCGTCAGTACGATCGCCGGACCCCTCTCCAGTTCCTGCGCCAGCAGCCCTGGCGGCCTCTTCGTCCGCGGGATCATCAGCGCCGGCCTCTCCTTCAGTAGCAGCGGCATCGTCAGTATTGCCGCGCGCGTTCTCCTCGCCGGTGGCATCGGTCTCCATCGGCTCCGAGGAGGGAGGATCTGAAGACAGGAAGAGGTAGAAAAAGTCAAGCAAATATCCAAAAAAGAAGATCAGAAGAAGAAGAACCCAAGGGAAGTTTTCTGACAAGAAGGATTACCTGTGCTGGGCTCTGTAATCATGGGCTCCACCACCAGCGGATCGTAGGTCCCGTCCCTTGCCGAAGAACTGCCCCTTGCCGGGGACCTCTCCCTTGCCGGAGAGCGCTCCCTTGCTGGGGAATCCGCCCTCGGCGGCATAGTTGAAGCAGATGTCACCTCAGGAACGGCTTCCGGTTGCTCCTGGTGAACCTGTTCTGCTCCTACACAAGCAAACCAACAGTCAGGATGTCAGCAAGGAAAGAACACCCATGCACGCATCACAGCGGGAAGTAAAATTATGTACTTACGCTGGGGGCTGCGCTGGGGGCTGCTTCGAGGAGTGATTGCCGGGTCCGACAAGGTGGTCTCGGACGCGTCCTCTACTGTCACAGCACGATCGTCCTCGATGACAACCACGGGGACCTTGGCCCTCTTCGCCGCTCTTTGGGCCAGAGTCCTGGAAAGGAACAAGGTTCAGAAGAAAGCAGATTAGATACATGATAAGAAACAGCAAGAATTGAAGAACCATAAGTACAACAAAAGAAAGTCTTACTCGTCCTCCTCTTCTTCCTCCTCGTCGGAGCTGAGCGCGGAGAGATCGAAGTCTGGTACTCTTTCAGCACGACGAGGCGGAGGAGTAGGCTCCCTTGGACACTTGGCGGGAGCTGCGGCAGGATCGGAAGCGGCGGCCCGAGAAGACCCCGCTCCAGTTGCCGGTGCGGCGTGAGATGCTCCCGTGGCAACGGTGCTTGGCGCGGTGGAGCGTGTCCCGTGGCGTGGCGGCTGTTGGCCCGTCTGCCGCCCTACTGTGTCTCCGGTCCTGCGGAGGCGCCTTCTTGGTTGAGGTGGGGGCTGCACTGAGTGCTCCGCTTGCGGCAAGTTGCTTGAAGACCGCTGGCCACTTGCGCCCCCAGCGGGCTCGCTCGCTTCGGCTTGGGGCTCTCCCTCGCCAGCGACCTCCCCGACAAGCTCCTCTCGGTCGGCAAGGCTTGCCGCCTCGGCTGCCTCTGCCTCCTCCAAAGTAAACCCGAACTCGCCCGCGGTGGCGGCTGCCGCCGCCTCCTCCGCCCTGGTGGCGATTTGCCGCATCTCATCGTCAGTGGTGTCGCAGGTGAGAAGCCTCTGCTCGTCAGCGCGGACCGCCACCTCCACCAAGTCGTCGAAAAACTGTTGCACGACGTCGTCGGCGGGCTCCTGCCAAGTTGGGATAATCCCATGCGAGTGCACTCCGGCATCATTGCGCGGATGCGGTCGAGCTGGGAGTTGTTGCACAACGGGACGATGCCCTGCGGCAGCCTGAACCACTCGGGATGGTTGGGGTCGTGCATGAACAATTCCTTGAGAATCCCGTCCAACTCCAAAATAGTGAAGTTAAAATTGAGGCCGGGGCGCAGCCTCATGATATCCGCCGGGCCCCCGAACAACTAGGCGGGTCTCCCCCTCTCCTGCAGAGGGGCGATGCGGCGGCGAAGAAAGTCCGCGCCAACAACCCCTACAGTGAGCCCGGCAAGCCTGAGCCGCAAGATCCGGGTGGTGGCGATCTTCAATCTAGCATCGTCTGCCGCCAGGGCGCTCCAGTCGCCACCGCGCACTTCTCGGGCTTGGCGCAAGTTGGTGAATGGATGCGGGTTCTCATCAACAATCCAACACCACTCCGCTCTCCACTCCTCCCATTTTCTACGGATCTCCCCCTCCAGATAGACCTCCTTCATGCCGACTCTCGAGATCCAGGCGATCCCGCCAGCTAAGGGCTCTCCTTTCTCGGCCCGGGGCATGAAGTAGTGGCGAAAAAGGGCAACATTTGGGTGGATTCCGACAAAGTTCTCGCAGAGATGTGCGAAAACCGCCATGGTAAGAACGGCGTTGGGGGTGAAGTCAAGGAGATGAAACCCGTAGGTATTCATGATGTCACAGAAGAAATCGGAAAAGGGCGGGCAGAGCCCGCAATAGAAGAACAATGGGAAGAAGGGGTATCCTTTCGGACACCGTTTCGAGGTAGAAACTTCGGCGGAGAGTACCTGCGTACGCGGATGCGCCCGCGTCTCCGTCGACCAGAAGAGATAGAACCACTCCCGCAGCTCCTTCGCGGAG
>NC_041391.1:253534376-253581230 GCF_002162155.2 Triticum dicoccoides
GGAAGTGCTCGCTCCTTGCGCAGCGCCTCAAGCCGCAGCGCCTCGGCCGACTTCGCACCCTTCCCGGTCTTCGGAGCCATGGCGGAGGCGGTGGGGGAGAGCGGGGGCGTTGGCGGCGACGGCGGCGATGGGCGGCGGAGCGCTGCTCCCTTTCGGCTTTGGGAAGCGGAGGGGAGCGGCGGAGATTTCTGAGGAAGCAACTGCAAGTGGCGAAGGTGGGGGAACGGCCCCTGTTTCCCCTGCTTATAAAGAGGAGGAGGAGAACATTACGCCTTTTTCGATTAAAGAATCACCCACGATCTCTCCCACGACGCCGCGTTTGACGCGTGCCGTTACGGGAGGGCGCGGTGGATACGGAGTTAGATTTGGTGTGGACCCAGGCCGCGTGTGCCCGTGCCCTGTTTTGGGCCTGGCCCAACAGTGCTCAGCACCGTGTATGGCCCAGGCCCGGGGGCTCCTGTCGGTGTACTAAAGTAGGGGTACCTTAGTATCCCAAACTTGTGCACGGGCAGTCGCAGCGTTCCGCGGCAAGGCTTGCCGGGTGTCCGCCAAGATCCTCTGTAGTTCCTATTGATGCCATTCAAGAACAAAGTGTTTTAACTGAGAAGACAAGACCCCGGCAAGAGGATCTTGCCGGGAAGGACAAGGCCCCGGCAAGAGGAGCTTGTCGGGAAGGTCGACCCAGGCACTTCAAGGAACTTTCCGCGACGCGCCGCGCGTCCCGGCAAGACCCGACGAGCGACAAGCTTTCGGGTGCGACAAGACAACGACCGCGGCAAAGCCACCACCCTGTGCCCATGCTCCAGCGCACCCGTCGACGTGTCGCCCTGAGACCATTCCAGACGCATGTGGCGGGAAGCTGTGCAGCCAAGCGGTGCGAGGTGGCAAGTGGAGATGACGAGAAGGCCATCGTGGCAAGCGGTGGCGCCCCTAACGGTCGCTTTTCTGCACTGTTTAGGCGACGCGGACGGGCATTAAATGCTCTTGTCCCCTGCCGTCAGAGTTAGGTAGGGTGCACTGTAGATAGCAGTTGTACCAACCACCCTTTTTACATTTGTACCCTTGCCTGCGTTGCCACCTGTCGGTGACCCCTTTAGCCTATAAAAGGAGGCCCATGCACAACGTAGAGGAGGTTCGACTCTTTCGAAACTACACCACTCTCACGCTCTCAAGCAAGAATAGAATACAATCACAAAGCAGCAGTAGGAGTATTATCTCTCCGGAGAGCTCCGAAGCTGGGTAAAAACCGCTCGCGTGCTCCGCCTCGATCCGCTCTTCGTGCGTCCTCCGCTCCCTGCCGGACCGAAAAGGGGCCCTGCCCCATAGGTGTTCGTTCCCCACGATATAAATCTTACTGTAACAATCTGATGTTACAACAAAGTCAACCGCTTCTCCATGAGGAATTTCGGAAGCTTAACCATCACATCGTTACTCAAGGATTTCTTTCTACCTTGGTGGCGAAAGCTACCCTTACGGATCAGATCATCAAAGCTCAGAAGGTAGATCCGGGGATTTCCCGTATAAAAAGAAACATCAAGAAGGGAGTTGCGGATTGTTCCTCCATTGATGATCAAGGAGTCGTATACTTCGGGAACCGTCTAGTGGTTCCCAAGGTGTGAAACCTGAGGCGATTGATCCTTAAGGAAGCTCATGAATCCCCTCTCACCATTCATCCCAGAAGTACTAAGATGTATCAGGACCTACGCCAGAGGTTCTAGTGGACTAGGATGAAGAGAGAAATTTGTCAGTATATTGCTAACTGCGACGTCTGTCGTCGTGTAAAGGCAGAGCATCAACGGCCTACTGGCACCCTTCAACCCTTAGCTATCCCTGAATGGAAATGGGATAAAATTGGTATGGCTTTCATCACCGGTTTTCCCAGGACCAAGAGAGGGAATAATGCTATCTTTGTCGTTATCGACCGTCTTTGCAAAGTGGCCCATTTCTTGCCTGTTCGTGAGAGTATAACTGCTAGCCAGCTAGCAGACTTGTATATCTCCCGAATAGTGTCTCTCCATGGTGTTCCACTGGAAATCAACTCAGATCGAGGAAGTCTCTTCACCTCTCGATTTTGGGATAGTTTCCAAAATGCTATGGGAACCCGCCTTTCCTTTAGCACCGCTTTTCACCCTCAATCAAGTGGTCAAGTAGAACGCGTCAACCAGATTCTAGAAGACATGCTTCCAGCTTCTGTTATCTCGTTTGGGATGGATTGGGAGAGATGCCTTCCATTTGCCGAATTTTCTTATAACAACAGCTATCAATCAAGCTTGGGTAAAGCCCCTTTTGAAGTTCTCTATGGACGAAGGTGTCGAATGCCTCTTAACTGGTCAGAAACCGGGAAAGACAATTCTTTGGCCCGAATATGATCCAGGAAGCAGAAGAGCAAGTTCGCATCATTCGTGAAAAGTTGAAAACAGCCCAATCTCGTCAAAAGAGCTAATATGACCGAAAACATAAGGCTATGACTTTTGAGATTGATGAGAAGGCTTACCTTCGGGTTACTCCTCTGAAGTGAACCCATCGTTTCGTTATCAAAGGCAAATTGGCTCCTCGCTACATTGGACCCTTTCGCATTCTTGCCAAACGAGGAGAAGTTGCCTACCAATTGGAACTACCTCCGCATCTCTCCAGAGTCCAGGATGTCTTCCATGTTTTTCAACTCAGGCGTTGCTTCTCGGATCCTATCTGTGGAGTGGACCACGAAACACTTGATCTTCAAGACAATCTCACGTATCGAGAGTACCCCGTTCTTGTCCTCGATCAAGCCGAGCATACCACTCCAAGAAAGAAGCAACTTGGGAAAGGGAGGATCGTCTTCGACTCGAGTATCCCGCCTTCTTTCCGGAGGAACCTAAATCTCGGACGAGATTTTTCTGAGTGGGGGTGAGTTGTCACACCCTAGCTAGTTCATGAACTAGAGTGCTTGCATCATGTTTATCATTCATCAGAAACTTGAAATGGGGATGACAGAACCCCCAGCCCCCTCTGAAACCAACTACTGTTTACTAAAAATAATTTCAATGAACCTGAAATGCCCTTCTAAAATGTCCATCATTTTTGTCTTGGTCTAGAACCTCTGCCAAAAGTGGTTCACATTTTTCTAGGACACATAAGGTCACTGGATTAATTCTTTATCTATTTGCATTTGGGCATTTAAATGCTATAAAATAATTCAAATGCCCAAATAATTCTGGATTTAAGTGAGGGCTGTTAGGAATAATCCCAACAGAGCCCACAATTATTTGCAGGACTTTTGGAAACGTTTTAGTATTTTTAATAAGCCCTACACTTACAGAAAAATAGAAAAGCAAATTAACTAAAAAAAGAGAGAGAAAGGCCAGGAGCCCACTTAGCTGGCTGGGCCGGCCCACCTGGCCCGTGCCAGTCACCACCTACCTCTGCCAGTAGGCAGAGGAGGGACACGGCAACGCCGTCGAGCTCGCCACGCACCTCCCTGCCTGCCTGCCCTCGCCCGAGCCAGCGCGACACCTCGAAACATCTCCTCGGCGCTGCCCCGACCCCCTGGACACCTCACTCTCCCCCTGCCCTCTCCTTAGCCTTCTCTCGCCATTGCCGAAGAAGCCGCCGCGGTCCCGCCGCCGTAGCCGCGTCCACCATCATCCACGCGCCGCTCCACCGTGTACAGAAGCTCCGCCACTTCTTCCTTGACAGCCTCACCGAGCCACGCCCCGTCAGAGGCCCCCGAGCGACTCCACCGAGCTCGTCTTTGACCTCCTGACGACCAGATCGCCTCCGCCGCCCCGCTTGCTCTGGCTCGTCCCCGACCTCGCCGTCTACTCTGTCGCAACCACCGTGAGCCTGGCTGCCTCCCTATCCTCTCCGTTCTCTTTCTCATGCACCACGGCGACCACACCAAGCATTACCGCACGCGCCGCCGCCGAGCTCGTCGCCGACGAGGCTCCGGCCATGCAACGGCCACGCCACCTTGCCCGCTAACCTCACCGCACTCCCAGGAGGCCGTAGCACCACTCCACGTGCCTCGCTGTGCCTCCTAGCGATGAGCCCGAGCTCACCCGACCTCCGGTCGCCGCCAAACTTGTCACCGGCATCATTTCTAGCGACTCCGAGCCCAACCACCACCATCACTGGATGCGGCTCGCCTCCAGCATCACGTAGGTGCCCTCCGCCGCCTTTTTGGTCGCCGGAGCACAAAACCCGCACTGCACCGCCGCGTTTGGCCTCGCCAGCGGCTAAACACCGGCGAGTTTGACCCCGCTAACCCCGTTTGACCATGGGTGGGTCTAGTTTGACCCCCCCGGGTCAATGACAGGTGGGTCCCAGCCCTGCTAATTAACCTAGGTTAGTACTAATTATAATTAGTTAAACTAATGACACTGACACGCGGGACCCACTGGTCAGGTTTGACCTGGACCGTCCCCGTTGACCACCGACGTCGCCCTGACGCAATGCTGATGCGGTAATTTAATTACTGGAATTATTCTTATACAAGAAATTCCAGAAATTGCTACAAACCTCAAAAAATCATAGAAATTAATC
This sequence comes from Triticum dicoccoides, assembly GCF_002162155.2. Lineage (NCBI taxonomy): Eukaryota > Viridiplantae > Streptophyta > Magnoliopsida > Poales > Poaceae > Triticum > Triticum dicoccoides. Next base: position 253,538,898 of record NC_041391.1, read on the forward strand.
TGTAGCTCCAAATGCAAAGTGTTATATATGAAAAATGATTAGAAAAATCCAATCTATCCATCTGTACTGGTTTCATGCATGTTTAAGCAAGCTAACCTGCTGTTTAGTTCAGAACAAGATAAAGCACTTTTAAGGGCCATGTATGAGCTTGAAACTTGAATCTTTGATTCAAAATTGTTCAAACCCATCTGGTCTTAGTTGCATTACCCCAATACACTCATTTTGCCATGTCTCATGCATGCATCATATTGTTGCACATTGTTTGGTGATGATTGTATATCGGTGCTCTCTGCGGCAGGTTCTGTCCCCGAGGAGTATCGCGAATACTCTAACGAGGAGCATTACCAGTCCACTGACCCGCAAGGCAAGCAACCAACCATTTGATCAAATCGATACAATCCCTTGTTCTCGCCTCTGCTCTCTTTTACTGCATTAAGACAACGTGATTCAAACTGCTGTGTGCTACGGTAGTTGAACCCAATTCCTCTGCATGACCTGTCATCTAGATGAAACCCACTAGCATGTGTAGGAGTTGATTGAGCCATGTGTATGTGTTATTCCTACCTTGCTATGCCTGCTATGCTTAGAGTCGTGTCAGGTCTGGTTCATCTGGGTGATGGGCTAGAGTGAAATGGTCATGTCGGTAATGAGAGTGATGTGCTGAACACGATTTGGTAAAGGTATCGATAAGAGGCCATGTAGGAGTACATGGTGGGTTGTTTCGTTCGAACCATCCTTAAGCACTGAGATCTGTATGTGTGATTTAAGATTCAGCTACTACCATGCATTGGTCCCGAAACCAATGGACCCTCTCGGCTTCTTATTCATGCTAGTCCTCTGTCCAGGAGTTGCATGTAGTTTTTGGTGTTTGTAGCTTACTGCAGGCCGTGGGCAGCGCTGACCCGCGGGGTGCGCTGTGATGCGGTAGGTAAGTGGCCGGGTATGCCGGGCACCCATTAGGTGTCTCGGAACCCTGTACACATCGTTCGGGGCCGTATGTGGAAACCTCGGCCGGACTCCCTGCGGATGGAACCTGAATAGGCGATAAACCTGGTCTAGAGACATAGGTGTTTAGGTAGGTTGTGGCCGACACCCACATTGGGCTTCCGCTTGAAGGTTGCCGAGTACATGTCGTGTAAACGGTGGTAAGAGGTGAGAGCGTGTATGAAGAAGTACACCCCTGCAGGGTTAACATCATCTATTCGAATAGCCGCGTCCGCGGTAAAGGACTATTTGGTTGCCTATACAGTTCATAGACAAGTAAATGGTTACTACTAAAAGCCTCAAGATAAGCGTGAGTGGCGAGGATGGCTCTTCTGTAGGATGATGGAGGTGGATCCTCGGTGGTGTATTGAAGTGGTGAGTAGTGGACTCGAGTGCGGAAAACCATTTCAAGTTGGAGTCTCATAAGATAGCTTAGCCAAGAGTCAAAGCTGGCTTGCTGCAATAACCCCACCATCCCTTCTTGATAATGTGCATGTATGTAGGATCTGATGTATGTCTTGTTGAGTACCTTTGTACTCATGTTGCTTAATTTACGTTTTACAGAATACGTTGCAACCCCTTCTGATGGGTTCTTCATAGACGTCGATGTCGACGAGTAGACTGAAGCCTGGGTGGTTATCCTGAGCTCACGATGGACCATGTAGTATAGTCAGGCTTACCCAAGCCTCTTTTATTTTCCTAGTTGTGTGTACTCAGAAAAGTTTCTTCCGCTGTTGTCTTGTATGTTTGTATGACTTGAATGCTGGGTCGTGTGACCCGTACTTGTGTGTATGATATGTATGGCTCCCTGAGCCTTTAAATAAAGTACTTGTGTTGTAGAGTCATGTTGCGATGCCTTGTTGTATTTGCACATATCGAGCATATTGTGTGTATGATTGAAATGCTTGGTATGTGTGGGATCTAACTATCTAGTTGTTTATCCTTAGTAGCCTCTCTTACCGGGAAATGTCTCCTAGTGCTTCCACTGAGCCATGGTAGCTTGCTACCGCTCCGGAACACTTAGGCTGGCCGGCATGTGTCCTTCTTCGTTCTTGTGTCTGTCCCTTCGGGGAAATGTCACGCGATGAATACCGGAGTCCTGTTAGCCCGCTACAGCCCGGTTTATTGGAGTCATGCTAGGCCAGCGCTATAGCCCGGATTCACTCGCTGATGACTGACATGTTTGTTGCTGGGTCATGTATGCCTATCCCTGTAAGTTAGTGCCACTTTGGGTTTATGACTAGCCATGTCAGCCCGGGCTCCTTATCATATGGATTCTAGCGACACTATCATATACGTGTGCCAAAAGGCACAAACGGTCTCGGGCAAGGTAAGGCGACACCTATGGGAATACCGTGCGTGAAGCCGCAAAGTGATATGAGGTGTTACATGCTAGATCGATGTGGCATTGAGTCGGGGTCCTGACAATGAAGACGGACAGACTGAATAAATTGAACTGAGGAAATTGAGAAAGTCTTCAGTCAAAGTCTTCAAACAGATATGAACAAGCACAAAACAACTGAAATGAGGAAATAGAACTAGTAAGCTTGGCGAAGACAATGATTTGGTAGACCAGTTCCAACTGTTGTCTTAGTTGTACGTCTTGTTGGAGCGGCTAGGTATTTAAACCCGAGGACACACAGTCCCGGACACATAGTCCTCACCATATTCCCCTTGAGCTAAGGTCTCATAGACCTCGCCCAATCACTCGTGGTAAGTCTTCAGGTGACTCCCAAACCTTCACAGACTCGGTCACTCGGCGATCCACAGTTCCTCTTGGATGCTCTAGACCATGATGCCTAAACGTTTGGAGGAAGCACAGTCTTCAAAGGTAACAAGCGTCGGATCCACACAGGATCAATCTCTTCAGTGATGCTCAATCACTTTGGGTTTGAAGGTGTTTTGGGTTTGGGTTTTGGGTTTTCCTCACTTGATAATTTTCGCTCAAAGTCCTCGGAGGATGGGATGCTCTCAAATGACAAGTGTTCGTTTCTCTTGGAGCAGCCAACCAGCTAGTGGTTGTTGGGGGCGGCTATTTATAGCCTAGGGAGCAGCCCGACATGATAAGACATAAATGCCCTTCAATGATATGACCGTTAGGTGGGTAGATATTATGGGACAGCTCGCGCATAGCACAGCAACGGTTGGAATTTTGGCTCTCAAATTCCTCAGGGCTATCATATTCCTCACTGTGTAGGCAATCCGCACTGGCGAATTCCTAACTCCTTAGTCAGAACAAATTCCTCAGTGACCAGAAGAACTTCGTCTCTGTCACGAAGAAATTGACTGAACTGTATGAGATTTCCAATGGCTTCACTCGAAGGGATTGGTAGGTGTAGGATTTTGAGTTTAGCATCACATGGAAATTTTTCCTTAGTATTTCCTCGACCCCCTTTAACAGTACGGTGTTTCCTATGACTCAAGAAAGAGAAAATGAAACTACGAAAACATAAGTCTTCACGCTTCATGTTCCTCGAATGAATTCCAGGTCTTCAAGGTCACACCAATTTCTTCACTTTCAAAATCTTCAGAAAGTCTTCAGAAATCCAAAGTCCTCAGTTGAAGAACTTCATTTTTAGGGGTCGACTTTCTCTGTAATTATCAAAGTCCTCATAGACTTATAGACCTATGTACACTCACAAACACATCAGTCCCTTAACCTATAAGTCTTCAATACACCAAAATCACTAAGGGGCACTAGATGCACTTACAATCTCCCCCTTTTTGGTGATTGATGACAATATAGGTTAAGTTTTCAACGGGGATAAACATATGAAGTGTAAATACTGATATTGAGGAATTTGATTGCAAGATATAGAAGAACTCCCCCTAAAGATGTGCATAGTGAGGAATTTTCTTTTGAAGCAATGCACACTTGAAGAGTATAATCATGGAGATCTCCCCCTATATCTTGTAATTCATACACGCATTTGACATATAATATGAAGAATTTGAAATGCATGATGAAATATGGTGACTGATGTAATTCAGCATGCGTGAATTGACATTAATGAGGAATAAGCATGCAGAAGAACTCAGCAAAGTATCAGGCCACCATAGAGTTTAAGTTTACAACTCGATCCAGCAAAGTCATCAGAAGAACGAGAGTTGTAACTTACAAAAAAAATTCCCATATAAGATAGACCCACTTTAAGACTAACTCAAATCCCCCCCTTTGTCATCGAATGACCAAAAGGGTTGAAAATGAGGACTAACGCCCCTGAAGAATATCATGATTATGAAGGAGCGCCAGTGTTGGTGGGGTCGTGTGTCGTTGTAGGGCCTGCCGCAGTGTCGTCCAAGTCTTCATACTCGTTTGTGTCGCGTGATGAAGAATATGAACTGGCTACCAAGGAAGGAACCTTGACCTTCTTGTATTTCTTCGGTGGAGGAGCAGACCAGTCAAAATCTTCCTATAGACCCATTTTCTTCAGATCTTCTTCACCATATATATATGTGAGAGAATAGCCCAGGTGCGACCGAAGACTTCATGGAGGTAGTAATGGTTTTTCTTCACTACATTATGTGTAGCAGTCATGTTGTGAAGAATAGAACCAAACTGACGCTTGACCCATTTGTGGTTTCGATCCACCTTCTGGTGAAGACTAAGAAGCAGCTCACGGTCAGTCATCACACGAGGAGCAGTGGCTTGAGGATTTGACTTGGGTGCATTGGCAGCAGAATCATGAGTGGCAGAGTCATCATTGGTGGAATAAGATGCAAGTTTGCAAAACTGACCATCCAATGGACGAATGCCTTCATCAATAACTGTCGGCGCCTTGCCCTTCTCACCAGTTGAGGAATATGTACGCTTGAGGGCTTCAGTCGGGGGCAAGTAGCTGAGGTGATTCTGAAAATCAGCTTTGTAGTTGAGTGAAGACCTTGTTCTGAGGAATCTCATAATCCAAGGAGCATAAGGCTTCAGAGCAAATAGAGAAACTGCAACATTTGCCAGAGTCCTCATGAAGAAATCATGATAATTGACAGGGATGCCATGCATGATGTTGAATAGTAGATTCTTCACGATGCCAACAATTTCCTCATCAGATGAGCCGTGACCTTTGATAGGACTCAAAGTCTTCGTCAGGATGCGATAGACTGTTCTTGGCACATACAGCAATTCCTTCACGAGGAATTTGGTCCTTGGGGCTTGACCAGTCTTCAGAGGCTTCATTAGCACTTGCATGTAATGAGCAGTAAGTTCAGGTTCTTGGTACAGACAACGAGCACCTTCAAGCAGAGGACTGATTGGCAAGGCATGAAGTAATTCAGAGGACGGTGCCTTATAATGAGTGTTTTCGGTTATCCAGTCCAACACCCAAGTGTTAATATCATCAGCATCACCTGTGACGTGCAGCGTTGCGTAGAACTAAAGAATAAGCTCTTCATTCCAATCAACAATGTCAGAGCAAAAGTTGAGCAGTCCTGCATCATGAACCACGCTGAGTACAGGAGAGAAGCAAGGCATGGATTCCATATCCACGTGGAATATGCTCGTGGTTGAAGACTTTGTCCTTATTGAAGAGCAGTGAAGAATAGAAATGGGCCTGGCTGGCAGTACAGAAGTGCTTCCTTCTAAGACGAGCAGAATCATAGGGATTATAATCAGTGAAGAATACGTACTCGCCGAAGAAATCATCATCCTTGAATTTATGCTTCTTCAAGAAGGGGTCCTTTGGCTTGGGCTGAGGAGTATCAATCAATTGCATCACCACCTCAGGAATCTCAATCTCAGGATCAACAGGCCAAGGAATTTCAGGCTCTTCTTCAGCTCCAGCCTCGGTCTTCAATTCTTCATTACCATTTTCATCAGCACTAGTGGCTGGAATTTCTTCATGGACAGATGGGGTTGCACGAGGTTCTTCAGATCCCATTTGTACTTCAGTAGCAACAGGGGACTGAGGAATTTGTTGAAGTGGAGTAAACATTGGAGAGTTGGGGTGCTGACTTTCCCAAAAGTCACCATTCAGCACGGGTGTGGTACAACCAATGTCCACATCTTCATCTTCCATTTCTTCAATGCCGTCCTCTTCAGCAGTAAACTAAGGCATAGGCGAGGAGACAACTGGTGTTGAAGGGATTGCATCCACTTCAATTTCTTCATCCAACTGCTCTGACAAAGCAGCAGAAGGAATTTCTTCATCTGATTCACTTGGAATCACATAATCTTCATCAAAAGGAACAAGGTCCTTTGATGGCATGAATGAGACAGGAACGACATCAATTGGGCTGTCAATTGAGCTTGTCAAAGGCTTCATCTTCTTCGGAGCTGAAGAATCTGATGAAGTTGATGCCTTCCTTTTCTTCATAGTTGCACGCTCTGCAGCCTTAGTCATCTTCACATCTGATGCAGATGGAAGGATTGGAGTTGGCATTGGTGCAGGAGGAGCAGAGGAATTTGGTTCATTTTCTTCAGGCACAACTGATGCAGTTGCCCTGACTTCTTCATTTTCTTCAGGCGCAACACTAGTGGATGCCCTGGCAATTTCTTCAGTGGCTGGAATGCAGTCATCAGCCCTGGTACTTTCATTTTCTTCAGTAGCCTCATGTCATCACAGTGCTGGCATGTTCTTCAGTAGGCTGTGCAGATGCATCAGCCTGAGGATTTTCTTGTTGCATTGGGGCTGCAACATTTGAAGTGAATTTATCAGTAATCTTCACAAATCTAACTTTGGCTCCAAGCCAGTCAACATAGTAGCGATCAAATTCATCACTCAGTTGCTTGATCTTAGCTTGTAAGGCAACGAGTTATTCAGGGGAAAGCTTCAGAATGTTTTCCCTCAGAAAGCGCTCTTTCTTGTACTGCGATTTCTTCACTCTTCTTCCTTCTTCATATTTCCATTTTTATTCTTCAATGAAGGCAGTCAAAACATGACTTTGACCAGGTGTGAGGTTCATCTCCAGCAAGGGTGTGTCCGCGTCCTTGTGCCATAGATCGATGAAATCTAGGATCAACTACGGATCCAGTATCATTGGCACATTGCTGTCTTTGGCTCTAGCGGCCTTGACTTGCTTGTCTCTGATGATTTTGACAAGTTCTTCATCATCAGCATCGTCATCATCAGATGTCACTGGAAAGGCGACCTACTTCTTGCGAGGACTTGGTTGAGAGCCTCGTCCAGCAGTGGCCTTTTTCTTCAGCAGAGAGGGGCCAGTTGAGGAATTTGGTGCAGCTGAGGAACTTGCAGAAGCTCCTAAGGCAATTGAGATGCCTGTAGTCCTTTGGTGCGTGGTGAGATGCATTGGTGTAGAGGATTTAGTTGGGGCAACTGAGGACTTTGTCGGAGGAGCTGAGGACTTTGAAGGAGTAGGAGCAATTTGAGGAGTTGGCCATGAGGGCTTTGAAGAATCTGGCCGTGAGGGCATTGCGGAGGAACTTGGTCGTGAGGGCATTGAGGGTGAAGCACTTGGCTTGTGAGCAGGCTTCTTAGCCATGGCCTTCTTCGGCTTGCTTGCAGAGGCCTCAGCAGCGGTAGCAGCATTAGTAGAGTCTTCATTGAATTTCCACACTATTTCTACTGCTTGTTTGGCCAGTTTGGCCTGGCGCTTTGCCCATTCATCTGGATAATCCTCACCGCGCTTGAGGCTGGTGGGATCTGCCAATTGGCCAGGTACCAATGGAGGTCTTGGGCATGGAGGGTTGAGAGTGAATTGCTTCATATACTTGGGAGTAACATATCTGTACTCCCTCCATTCCCGTGCCCATCTCCTCTCTATCCTTTGTATGCGCACCTTGCGCTGATTTTTGTCTTCCTTGCCAAATTTTGCCTCATCAGGAGTGCAATAATCCTTGTATATGTCATCAGGGATCTCGAAAGCAGTATTAACCTTAGGCCTCTTTCCACCCTTCTGTGGCTTCTTACCATCAACCATTTTCTTCAGCTAAGGAATTCGAACAATGGAATTCTCTAAAGATGTATGCAACTTTTCTTCGAGGAATGCTGCAAATGAGTTAAGTTGATGAGAACCTAGTGATTCAGTAGCAGACATGAGTACCTGTGAACAGAGTATAGTTGCAAGGAATTTGGAGAGGTCATATGCGTTCTCAGAAGGTTTTTCAAAAAGAATATGTGTAAAAGTAACTTTTAATTACCCTTGATGAAGAACACGACGAACTAGGAAGTGTAGATGTGAAGTTCGTCAGTTCAGATCTTCCATGCCCTAACTTGGCAGAGGAAGACAGCTACGGCGGTGGCGGAGTGAAGAAATCCGCAGCCAGCGCGAGTACGACGGCGACGAGGTCGAGGCAGTGAAGCTCTTCCTCACCGGCGACGATGAAGTAGTGGCGGTGCTAGGATTTGATAAGCTCGAGCGGGAGTGAGAATGAGCGGAGTAAAAACAAAGTGAGGAAGGGGAGGGGGTATTTATAGTCGGAGTGAAAAATTGTACGCCCGAGGAAATTGGACGAACATGGCCCTGACCCTTCTCATTTGCTTGACATGTGTCACCCACGTATTGAGAGCTGGCGATCGTGGGTGAATAGATAAGTATTATCATGGGATGCAGAATGGTTTGAGCAGCAAAGCCGAAAATTTTGATAAGATAAGTTAAAAGTTCCGTTCGCAAATTCTTCAGCTGTCAATGACATAGTGAAGATTGTAGAGGACATAAACTCATATATATATATATATGTATATATATATATATATATACAGCCAATGAAGAAAAACGACAGGAACAGCGAAGACAATGCAAAGTTGAAGAATTTGAACAACTGAGGAATTTCAAAAACTGAGGAAAAACTCAAATTGAAGATTTTCAACTTTTAGTGGTGGCGTGACCCACCGTATAAGAATGATGATTTCAGACACCGCATTAAATTGTTGTAGGTCTCTGAGAATCAAATTCTTCGTTAATTTCTTCACACTTAGAGTGTTAGTCTTCATTGATTGAAGAAAAACGTTTATTCGCGTGTTGCACATCTAAGTCATCAATTTTGCGTAAGAGTTAGGATGAGTGTCCTTTTCGAACAACATTCAAAGATTCTAGGATATTTAGGTCACACCTCAACTTGCTAAATCTCTTCTCATCCAAGGGCTTTGTGAAGATATCGGCTAGCTGTTCTTCAGTCCGTACATGCTCAATAGAGATGTCGCCCTTCCACACATGATCACGAAGAAAATGATGACAAATTTGGATGTGCTTTGTCTTTGAGTGATGAACTGGGTTCTGAGCAATCTTGATTGCACTCTCATTGTAACAGTAGAGAGGCACATTCTTTATGTTGACCCCGTAGTTCTTGGGAGTTTGCTTCATCCACAGCAATTGAGCACAGCAAGAACCAGCAGCAATGTACTCAGCTTCAGCTGTAGATAGTGATACGCAGTTCGGTTTCTTCAAGGACCAATAGACAAAAGATCGTCCGATGAAATGGCATGTGCCAGATGTTGAATTGCGGTCCACACGATCACCAGCATAGTCAGAGTCTGAATATCCAATGAGATCAAAAGCCGAGCCCTTGGGGTACCATAATCCATGTGTTGGTGTGTGAGCTAGATATCGAAGAATATGCTTCACAGCCTTATGGTGTGATTCCTTCGGTGTAGCTTGAAATCGGACACACATGCAAACACTAAGCATAATATCTGGCCTAGATGCACATAAATACAATAAAGAGCCAATCATGGAGCGGTATACCTTTTGATCGAAGTCGATACCATTTTCATCAGTGCATAGATGGCCACTTGTGGGCATGGGGATTTTGACCCCTTTGCAATCTTGCATGCTGAATTTCCTCAATACATCTTTGAGGTATTTCTCCTGAGATATGAATATGCCATTGCGCTGTTGACGAATTTGAAGACCTAAAAAGAATTTAAATTCTCCCATCATAGACATTTGATATTCTTCACTCATCATATAGGCAAATTCATCACTGTAACGTTGGTCAGTACAGCCAAAAATGATATCATCAACATAAATTAGGCACACAAACAATTCACCATCATAAGATTTAGTGAAAAGAGTTGGGTCAAGTGAACCGGGTTTGAAGTCTTTCTTCATGAGGAATTCCTTCAAAGTATCATACCACGCCTGAGGGGCCTGCTTGAGGCTATACAAGGCCTTATTGAGTCTGAAGACTTTGTCAGGATGCTTTGGATCTTCAAAACCTGGGGGTTGAGCAACATATACTTCTTCCTCAAGCTTACCATTGAGGAATGCAATTTTCACATCCATTTGTTGTAAAGTGATATCATGATGGTTAGCATAAGCAAGAAATATACGAATAGCCTCAAGTCTAGCAACAGGTGCAAAAGTTTTGTCGAAATCAATTCCTTCGACCTATGTGTAGCCTTGAGCTACAAGTCGTGCCTTATTCCTCACCGCAAGGCCATTTTCATCTTGCTTGTTGCAGTAGATCCACTTTGTGCCAATGATATTGTACTTGCGAGGATCTGGACGTTTGACCAGTTCCCAGACGTTGTTGAGCTCGAACTGATGTAATTCTTCTTGCATAGCTTGAATCCACTCAGGCTCCAGAAATGCTTCATCTACCTTAGTGGGCTCTGTGATAGAGACAAAAGCAAAGTGCCCACAAAAGTTAGACAAATGTGAAGCTTTTGAGCGTGTGAGAGGACCTGGTGCTTCAATGTCATTGATGATTCTCTCAATTTGCACTTCGTTTGCAACGCGAGGATGAGTGGGTTGTCGTCCAGGAATTTGATCCACATTTTCTTCAGGACCATTTTCCTCAGCACCATTTTCTTCGGGTGCACCAGCTCGACGTTCTTCACATTCTAGAATGAATTCTTCAGAAAATTCTTCGGTAGGAATGACATCCTCAGTAGCCTTGAACTTGATAGATTACTCAGGTGCCGGTTCATCTAACATGGAAGGTAGGTGCTCTCTTTGCAAGCCATTAGTTTCATCGAACCGCACATCTACAGTTTCAACAACCTTATGAAGAATGTTGTTGAAGACTCTATAGGTGTGCGAGTCCTTCCCGTAACCAAGCATAATACCCTCATGTGCTTTTGGTGCGAATTTAGAATTGTGATGAGGATCTCTAATCCAACATTTAGCATCGAAGAATTTGAAATAACTGACATTGGGTTTCTTGTCAGTGAGGAGTTCATAAGCAGTCTTCTTGAAGAATTTGTGAAGATATACTCTGCTGATCATGTGGCACACATTATCAATTGCCTCAATCCAGAAACGACGAGGCGTCTTGTATTCATCAAGCATAGTGCGATCCATCTCAGCAAGAGTTCTGTTCTTGCGCTCCACGACGTCATTCTGCTGAGGAGTATAAGGAGAAGATAACTCATGAGTAATACCAAGTTCATCAAGATAGTCATCAAGACCGGAATTCTTGAACTCAGTCCCATTGTCACTTCTGATGTGCTTAATCTTCACACAAAAGTTGGTTGAAGCCCTCGAGGAAAATCGTTTGAAGACTTCCTGCACCTCATGTTTGTAAGTGACAATGTGCACCCATGTGTAACGAGAATATTCATCAACAATAACAAAGCCATATAGAGATGCATCATTTGTTACAGCAGAATAATGATTAGAACCAAAGAGATCCATGTGAAGCAATTCAAATGGTCGAGTGGTACTCATGATAGTCTTCGCTAGATGTTTGGCCTTGGTCATCTTTCCAGCTTCACAGGCTCCGCACAAATGGTCCTTGAGGAATTTGACATTCTCAATACCAATGACATGCTTTTTCTTTGCAAGCGTGTGAAGATTCCTCATGCCAGCATGACCAAGTCGTCAATGCCATAGCCAGCCTTCTGAAGCTTTTGCAAGTAGGCATACGGCTGGTTGTGGTCCTGTAGAGAAATCAACAATATACAAATCTCCTCTCCTAAAGCCTTCGAAGACTTTGGAATTGTCAGCTTCCATGATCACAACACAACGATATTTGCCAAAGACGACAACCATATCAAGATCACAAAGCATTGAGACAGACATGAGGTTGTATCCTAAGGACTCGACAAGCATGACTTTGTCCATGTATCGATCCTTTGAGATTGCAACCTTACCTAGACCCAATACCTGACTTTTGCCTTTGTCAGCAAAGATGATATGCTTCAGATGCGATGGTGATAAGGGAGCATCCATCAATAGATTCTTGTCACCAGTCATGTGGTTCGTACATCCACTATCGAGGACCCACTTATAAGTGCATCCAGTGCCCCTTACTGATTTTGGTGTATTGAAGACTTATAGGTTAAGGGACTGATGCATTTGTGAGTGTACACAGGTCTATAAGTCTATGAGGAGTTTGATATATACAAAGAAAGTCGACCCCTAAAAAGGAAATTCTTCAACCGAAGACTTTGAATTTCTGAAGACTTTCTGAAGACTTTGAAAGTGAGGAAATTGGTGTGACCTTGAAGACTAGGAATTCATTCGAGGAACATGAAGCGTGCAGACTTTTGTTTTTGTATTTTCATTTTATCTTTCTTTGAGTCATAGGAAACACCGTACTGTTAAAGGGGGTCGAGGAAATACTAAGGAAAAATTTCCATGTGATGCTCAACTCAAAATCCTACACCTACCAATCCCTTCGAGTGAAGCCATTGGAAATCTCATACAGTTCAGTCATATTCTTCAGTGATAGAGACAAAGTTCTTCTGGTCTCTGAGGAATTTGTTCTGACTGAGGAGTTAGGAATTCGCCAGTGCCGATTGCCTACACAGTGAGGAACATGATAGCCCTGAGGAATTTGAGAGTCAAATTTCCGACCGTTGTTGTGCTATGCGCCAGCTGTCCCAAAATATCTACCCACCTAACGGTCATATCATTGAAGGGCATTTATGTCTTATCATGTCGGGCTGCTCCCTAGGCTATAAATAGCCACCCCCTACAACCACTAGCTGGTTGGCTGCTCCGAGAGAAACTGACACTTGTTATTTGAGAGCATCCCATCCTCCGAGGACTTTGAGCGAAAATCATCAAGTGAGGAAAACCCAAACCCAACACACCTACAACCCAAAGTGATTGAGCATCACTGAAGAGATTGATCCTGCATGGATCAGACGCTTGTTACCTTTGAAGACTATGCTTCTTCCAAACGGTTAGGCATCATGGTCTAGAGCATCCAAGAGGAAATGTGGATCACCGAGTGAGCTAGTCTGTGAAGGTTTGGAAGTTACCTGAAGACTTATCACGAGTGGTTGGGCGAGGTCTGCGTGACCTAGCTCAAGGAGAATACGGTGAGGACTGTGTGTCCGGGACTGTGTATCCTCAGGTTTAAATACCTAGCCGCTCCAACCAGACGTACAACTGAGACAGCAGTTGGAACTGGTGTACCAAATCATTGTCTTCACCAAGCTTACTGGTTCTATTTCCTCAACTCTTTCATTTCCTCAATTCTGTTGTTGGGTGCTTGTTCTTATCTGTTTGAAGACTTTGAATGAAGACTTTCTCAATTTCCTTAGTTCAATTTCTTCAGTATGTCCGTCTTCATTCTGTGTTATCCTGTGGTTACGCTTTCTGTACTCTGTGTTTGTATTCATTTCATCATGATGACTATGCTTGTGTTCTGCTATGTTTACTTTTGAATACTTATTCCGCTGCAAGTAGTTCTTCATTTAGGAATTTCCTCACTAGCAAATTCCTCAGTGAAGAATTCATAAAAGTCGACTATTCACCCCCTCTAGTCAATATAACGCACTTTCACCACTCATTGGCTTTGGGTTGATCATCCTGCAGATGAATTACTTACGAACTCATACACTTCATCAATGAAGAATATGACATCAATCTCATCAGATCAATTTCATCAATAGAACAGATAAAACAGTATGAAGGCGTGAGAAATGAAAGTTCATTTCTTCATGATTAGCATGCGTCCTTTCAGGCAATTTTTAGGTCTCCAGCAAATTCTTCAGTCGTTTTAAGCATGTCTGGAGACCTGACACTGCATAAGAGATTAGTTCTTTTTCTTCACCACCCACATCAGAAGGGGTGGCAAAGAATTCGTCACTCTACGAGCTCCATATGAGAAAGACGCCCTTAGCTCTTCCTTGCAAAACAGAGGGATTAGCACGATGATGATCATATGAGGATTTTGATCCTTTTGAGGAATTTGATCCACGTGAGGAATTTGGTCCGTATGAGGACTTGGATCCATATGAGGAATTTGGTCCATATGAAGAATTTGATCTCGATTTCCTATTCTTCATAGGTGGTGTCATGAGGACATTCACCTGAAGACTTTCAAGGTACCTTTTGGGAACCCAGATTTTCTTCATAGGGGAACCGTTCCTGCAGTTAGTGCCAACATATCTAGCAAATACTTCACCATTTTGATTTTTGAACAATTTATAGTTGGATTAAAATGACTCATCAGAAGAATGAGGAGATTCACATGAGAAGCCAGATAAATTGGATGGATCAATTGGAGGTCCCTTTGCAGCAACCCATGAGGTTTTGGGGTACTGCTCAGGCTTCCAATATGTTCCATCAGCATTGAGTTTCCTCTCAAAGGCAATACCCTCTATCCTAGGGTTCCTATTGAGGATCTGCTTTTTAGGCACGTCACAAAGAGTCTGATGCCCTTTGAGGCTTTTGTACATTCCGGTCATGTACAATTCCTTCAGCCCTGCATCATCAGTGACACTAGCAATGTCCTCAGATGAGGAATTAGTGATAGCAGAGACAGATGAAGAATTTGTACCATTAGAAGCATTTGAACATTTAGGTGAAGAATTAGCAGATTCACGTTCAATGCACTTCAAACATGGAGGAACAAATTCTTCCTGAGTAGCGCTGATTTGTTGAGCAAGTAATGAATCGCGATCCTTCTGAAGATCTTCATAACTCACTCTTAGCTTCTCAAGATCTTGCTTCCTTTGAAGAAATTCATAAGAAAGCTTCTCGTGATCAGATAAGAGAGTGTCATGACGACCTTGAAGGGTGTGAAACTTATACTGAAGTCTCTGAAGACTTTCAGCCAAAGCTTTCGACTGATCCATTTCTTCACCCAACATATCATCGCTCTTATTTAGCATGTATTGAACTTTTTCCAAAGCTCTTTGTTATTTAGTGGCAAGGGAAGCAAGTTTGAAATAGCTGGGTCGAAATTCATCTCCAGATTCATCATCACTGGACTCAGATAGGTAGCATTCATTTAGCTTAGCACTTTTTGCCATAAGGCATGGTGTAGAAGATGATGATTCTTGTCGGTGTACTAAAGTAGAGGCACTCCTTTGTACCCCTTTACTTGTGCATGGGCAGTTAGAGCCACAGGCCGAAGCCACACTTAGTAGGGCAAAAGTGAGAAGCCAAAGGAACAAGACAATCAGCGCAACGCCAGAGACTGAGACCACAGAGAGCAGATGGACGATGCAGGTTTCCCCGGCAAGACCCTTGTCGGGGAAGCCTCAACAACCCTAGCGAGGCCCTTGCCGGGGCGGCTCGCCCACACAAGCGAAGTGAGCCGCCCTCGAACCCATGGTTTCCATCACCAACAACCATGTTGGACCAGGGCTCAGGAGGCACCTCCATGGTGGCATGCAGATCTTTGTGAAGACAAAGAATATTCAAGATCAGATGAGGATTGGAAGGTAACGATCCTCGACAAGATCCTTGCCGAGGAAACCCGCAAGACCCTCGGCAAGATCCTTGCCGGGGACAACAAGGCGCCATGGCAAGACCCTTGCCAAGGGCGTCAGCGGGGCCACTGCCAGGCCTGCACCAACCAAGTCTCCACCGCCGTTCACATGCAGTTGCTGGCCCAACTAGCTGGGCAGGCACCTGCGTGGCAACATGCAGCTTCCAGGCCAACTCAGCACATGCCTGCGTGGCAGCATGCAGATCTTCGTGAAGGCTCCACCATCGCACCACCTCAGCTGCTTGCCTGCCTACATGGCGCCGCATGCATCGCTGGCCAGGGCGCGTGTCGAAGCAAGGAGGAGCAGCGACGGACGGGATGGGCCTCGCTCCCGTCCCCGATAAAGCAAGAGGACACCTAAGCAACACATTAAAGGCACCTTGTACTGTAATACGAGCGATAAGCTCATAGCACTGTAGGCCTTTCCACCTCCTATGTGCCACTGTGGCAGCCCCTTTCGACTATAAAAGGAGGCCCATGGTGTACTGGAGAGGGATTCGGCTCTCTTGAACCACATAGCCACCGTAGCTAGTTCAAGAGCTTAGAAACACTCAATACATCCACCAAAGCAGGACTAGGGTTTTACGCGTTCCTCGCGGCCCGAACCTGGGTAAACGATCCTTGTGCTGGTTACTAATCCTGCTATTCTCACAATCCCGCGCCCCGCAACCGCAGAAGGGATCCTCGTGATCCCATAGGTGTCGCTTCCCACCGACATCTTTGGCGCGCCAGGTAGGGGGCGCAATTGTGAGAATCTGGTCTAGTAGTTGGCCCAGCAGTTCTCCATCGCCATGGCTCCTAAGAAGAAGACGACCATGGCGATCGGTTCGTCCGGGGCTGGACTGCCAGTACCAGTGCAGACCAGTAGTGGGCCAGTCATGGAGAGAACCTGTTGCGCGGCCCGCGAACATCCACATCACCCTGGCAGTCCAGGCCTGGTGAGCGGCATCGTTCATACGCCAGGCGACGAGCCACGCGTTGCGAGCTCCAGAGACAGAGTCGGGCCCCCCGCAGGTGGCGCGGGGCCCTCCAGGGGTGTCGTCGTGCCGCCAGACGGCGGCACGGCAACCTCCAAGACACCAACACCAGTGCCCACGGCGTGCTCTTCTCAGGTAGTGCACGATGAGCAGCGCTGCCTTGCTGGTGACCCGGGGCGCCTCCTTAAGAAGAGTACCATGCGCCCTTCACATGATGAGGAGGCCCAGCATGCGCGCCGAGTTGCTGGCGGAGGTGGCAGATGGCTGCGGGGCCGTGATGGGGCTCCTCCTAACGTGGTTAGAAGTCGAAGCGCATCGCGGTCCACACAGCTTTCGCCGCCACCCACGCTAGCAGAAGCCCTAGCGCGCGCAACTGCTCCTCGACTTTCCTCCCGCTGCAAAGAAGCTTGATGAATGGAGGGGCACCGTCTGGAGCCTCGTCGGCGTCACTAACAACGATGAGTTGCGGCCGGCGGGATCCGTAGGCCGTCGCTTCGTCGAGCCACCGCATACCAGCGGAGGACGGGCCGGAGGCGATGCGGCCACGGTGCACTCCCCTCCTCCATACCGGCCACCGTGGGTGTGGGTCCGTCGCGACGACGCTCGTGATGATATCTCCATAGCGTCGTCCGACCCGCAAACCCACCGCAACCAACGCCAAGTTCTTTGGGAGCGAGCTCATGAAGACGCTCGAACCACCATCGAGCGCCGGCGTGACGCGCGCCTCCATTCAGACAGGCTGGCAGGACCCACTACGGACCACCCAGCATCGGGGGGCTACAATGGCCTACCCTATGAGGTGGGTTGTCCAGCATTCACCCGTGATGTGTGGCTGTTCCAGTGGCCCTCCCACCGCACGTTCAAGCCCGACATTGGCGAGAAGTACAATAGCAAGACTCACCCATCGGAGTTCCTCAACATCTATGACATCGCGATGCGAGCAGCTAGGGCCCGCGACAATAAGGGTCTTGCCAATTACTTCTCGTTGGCACTCAAGCCCAATGTTATGTCATGGTTGATGCACTTGCCGGTGGACTCCATTTCTTCTTGGGGTGTCTGTGTCAGGAGTTTGTTGGCGCCTTTACTGGAGGCCACCAAGCTCATGGCCAGGCAAGCGACATGCATATCATCCCCCAGAAAGAAGGACAAAACTTGCGTAAGTACATCCAAAGGTTCAGCCGAGTGCGATACAACATCCCCGACGTTCATCCTGCCACCGTGATCAGTGCATGCCATCAGAATGTGCGCAATCGTAAGATGCGTGAGGAGATGGCGATGAACAAGGTCAAGGATGTGGCCGAACTTTATGTTCTGGCCGATCGGTGCGCTCGGGCTAAAGAGGGAAAGAAGTACCCCGGTGAAGACGCCGGTGCGGAAACCGACTCCATGGATGATACGGCCACCCCGGTGAAGAAGGGCCGACGCTATAACAGGAAGTGCAAGGGCAAGATCGTGCTTGCCATTGAGGGGTCCGACAATACCTGCGCCACCAAGAAACCCAAGGAGAGTGACCCAGCAAGGAGGTTGCCGGGTGTGTCGCTTGCCGGGCCTTGGCGGCTGCTGATAAGCCCGAGGGCTCCGATAAGCAATATTGCAAGATCCACCACACCAAGGGCCATGACCTACAGAACTGCCGGCAAGTGGAGCTGCTCCCTGAGAAGCAGAAAGTCGAGTATGAGCGGCGGCACAAGGAGAAGGTACAAGAGGGTGCCGAGGGATCCGGCAAGAAGCGTGGCGGCCAAGCACGCCGCAGCGGCAAAGATAATCAGCAAGAGAGGCTCGCCCGGGACCGCGACAAGAAGTGGGAAGACGATGATCATGATGAGGATGATGAGTCCGGCGACCACGAGTTCCAGAAAGCCACAGAAGCCATGTGCGTCGATGGTGGCGCCTCGCTGCATACATCCCACCGCCAGCTCAAGCAGTGGGCGCGTGAGATCACAGCGGTGGAGCCGTCGCTCGACGCACGGAAGCCGCTGAAGTGGTCCAGCATGCCTATCATCTTTGACACCGAGGACCATCCTGACCGCACTACTGCGGTCGGGTGCTTGCCGTTGTTGGTTTCACCAACAATCCTCAACCTCAAGGTGACGAAGATGCTGGTTGACGGGGGGACCGGTCTGAACTTGATCTCGCCTGTTGTGATCAAGAGGTTGTAGATCCCTGATGGAGACCTCGAGGAGACGGGCACGTTCCAAGGGGTCAACCCGGGGAGGCGCTAGCCCAAGGGAAAGTTCACGCTGCCCATGACGTTCCGAGGCGAGCTGAATTACAGGACGGAGAGGATTGTCTTTGATGTAGCCGAGATCCCCTTGCCCTACAACGGGATCCTCAGCCGCCCGGCACTAGCCAAGTTCATGGCAGCTTCACATTACGCCTACAACACGCTGAAGATGCCCAGGCCGATGAACATCATCACCGTCCCCTCCGACAAGAAAGACGCGTTGATTTGCGCCGACCAACTCTACCGGGAAGCAGTTGCAGCAGCTGCCGCCAAGGCACCCGCTCCCGACGATAGAGTCCCGGGAGGGAAAAAGACCGGCGAGACCCCTCGCACCCACTCCGTCAAGCGCACCTCTTCGGGGTGTTACGCTCCCGTTGAGGATGTGCCAGAGAGATCCACCGGCAAGAGCAAGAATTCCAGAGCTGCGGCACCAAAGACCAAGAAGGTGCCTGTCAAGGAGGACGGCACGGGGGGAGCTTTTACCATAAGCTCCACCCTCCGCAGCAAATAGGAAAGCGAGCTCATCACTATCCTGCGGGCGAATGTCGATGTGTTTGCATGGCAAGCCTCCGACATCCCTGTCGTTCCCAGGGAAGTGATTGAGCACCATCTTGTTGTCTGTCCTCATGCATGGCCCGTCAAGCAAAAGGTCAGGAAGCAAGCTCTGGAGAGGCAGGAGTTCATCACGGAGGAGATCAAAAAACTAGAGGCGGCAGGCTTGGTAAGGGGGGTGCTCCATCCGACGTGGTTGGCCAACCCGGTAGTGGTGCGCAAGGCAAACGGGAAGTGGAGACTGTGTATTGACTACACAGACATCAATAAAGCTTGTCCAAAGGATCCCTTCCCGTTATCGCGCATCGACTAAATTGTTGACTCCACGGCCAGGTGTGACCTGTTAACATTCCTCGATGCCTACTCAGGGTACCACCAGATCTTCATGACAAAAGAAGACGAGGAGAAGACAACGTTCATCACCCCATATGGTACATATTGCTTTTTACAGATGCCTTTCGGGTTGAAGAGTGTTGGCTCAACCTTTGCAAGAACAGTCCAAATTGGTTTTGAGCCCCAACTACATAGAAATATGGAAGCTTATATGGATGACATAGTGGTCAAAACCAAGGACAGAGCAACACTTGTGCAAGATCTGGAGGAAACATTTGCAAACCTGCGCAAGATCAACCTCAAGTTGAACCCTGAGAAGTGTGTCTTCGGTGTCCAGTCCAGCAAACTTCTTGGGTTCTTTCTGCCGCAGCGCGGGATTGAGGCAAACCCAGACAAGATCAAGGCCATCAAGCAGATTGAGGCACCTAAACGGATCAAAGACGTGCGTCGGCTCACTGGATGTGTTGCCGCCATGAGCAGATTCATCTCCAAGTCCACGGAGCGTGCCCTTCCCTTTTTCAAGATCTTGAAGAAGATGGGCCCAATGGAGTGGACCCTAGAGGCCGAGGCGGCGTTGCCGGATTTGAAGAAGTACCTCTCCTCTACCCTAGTGCTGGTTGCACCCAGACCACAAGAACCGTTGCTGCTGTGCTTAGCGGCAACGAATCAGGTGGTTAGCGCCACACTAGTGGCGCGGAGAGAGGTCGACGAAGAGGCAGCGCCAGCGGCAGAGTCAACGGATGGCGAGCCGAAACCCTCCCCGGCAGGGCTCGGTCCCGGCAAGACTGAGTCCCCGGCAGAGCCTGACGCCAGTGCGACAGGGCCCGCGTGATTGGGTAAAGTGGCACAGAAGAAGAAAATGGTGCAGCACCCAGTTTACTTCGTCAGCTCCCTCTTGCAGGGGGCTAGGTCGAGGTACTCAGGTGTGCAAAAATTGCTCTTCGGACTCCTCATGGCCTCGAGGAAGCTGCGTCATTACTTCCAAGCGCACGAGATCACCGTGGTCACCCGCCTCCCATTGCAACGGATACTGCATAACCCAGATGCAACGGGGAGGATCGTGGAATGGGCCCTGGAGCTGTCGAGTTTCAGTTTAAAGTTCGAAAGCACCTTGACAATTCAGAGCAGAGTCTTGGCAGAGTTCGTTGCAGAATGGACCTTGACGCCGGACGAAGAGGTACATGAGACCACTCTCCCCGGCAAGGAAACGAGCCGCAACTGGATCATGAACTTTGATGGGGCTTTTTCGCTGCAAGGCGCCGGTGCTGGTGTACTACTTGTCGCACCCACCGGAGGGCATCTCAAGTATGTCGCCCAAATGCACTTTCCTCGGGGATGTCAACTAACAACACTGCCGAGTATGAGGGCTTGCTCGCCGGTATTAGGATCGCGGCGGACGGAGTCAAAAATCTCATCGTCAGGGGCGATTCGCAGCTCGTCGTCAGGCATATCAACAAAGATTATTAAAGCCCGTTGATGGAAGCCTACGTGGATGAAGTGAGGAAACTAGAGGAGCGCTTTGACGGTATACGAGTAGTGCATGTCCCTCGGACGGAAAACGAATCACCCACTACCTGTCAAAGCGCGCTGCCCTCAAGCTACCTGTGGAACCAGGTACTTTTGTGCTTCGGTTAACTCAACCATCCGTCGAACCATCAAACGGGCAGAACAAGCGGAGGAAGCTAGGCCCCAGCAAGTACTTCCCCACCAAGCTCCCCGGAGCCGCTGGCGAAGATGTTGCCGTGGATGCCGATCCTGCCGCGGGGCAGACTCCGGCAGGGCCTCAGGCCATGGCCGTAGAGACGGTTGCTCCCGTGGCGGAAGAGATGCCTTTGGTCCTTGTCGTCAATCCACGAGCTCCGGCATGGGCACAGCACACCGTCCGATTCCTCCAAAAAGGAGAGCTTCCTGAGGAGCAGGAAGAGGCAGAGAGAGTAGCCCGCCGGTCTGCTCTGTACCAATTCCTTGACAATGTCTTGTACAGAAAAAGACCGAATGGGGTGAAATTGAAGTGCATCTCCCGGGAGGAAGGACTAGAGCTGTTGGCAGAGATACATGGAGGCATATGTGGCTCCCACATCGGGTCGAGGGCCCTTGCTGGCAAGGCTTTCCAGCAAGGTTTCTCCTGGCCCACTGCCCTCCGGCATGCGACGGCACTAGTAACCAAGTGTGAAGCGTGCCAGTTCCATTCAAAGAAGCTTCATCAGCCAGCTCAAGCCTTCCAAACATCCCTCTCTCCTAGCCCTTCTTGGTCTGGGGGTCGACATATTAGGCCCTTTCCCTCGTGCCATCGGGGGCTTCGAGTACTTGTACGTTGCAATCGACAAGTTCACAAAGTGGCCAAAGGTGGAAGCAGTGAGGAAGGTGACAGCGCAGTCAGCCATCAAGTTCTTTAAGGGACTAGTTTGCCGTTTTGGTGTACCCAACAGGATCATCACCGACAATGGCATAGAGTTCACAAGCCACGCCTTCATACAGTACATTGAGGATGTCGGCAGCAAGGTCTGTTTTGCTTCCGTGGCACACCCATGGAGCAACGGCCAAGAAGAGAGAGCAAATGCTGAAGTTCTACGAGGCTTAAGAACGAAGACTTTTGATAGGCTGCACAAGAGTGGAAGACGCTGGATTGATGAGTTGTCGGCGGTTCTTTGGTCGATCAGAACGACGCCAAATTGAGCCACCGGCCAGACACCCTTTGCCCTGGTCTACGGGGCAGAAGCAGTTCTCCCCACGGAACTCACATACGGGTCACCTCGAGTGCTCGCTTATGATGAGCTTGAGCAAGAGCGATTGCGGCAAGATGACGCAACGCTCCTTGAGGAAGATCATCTCCGGGCGGCTGTGAGAGCAGCACGCTACCAGCAAGCCTTGGGCCGCTACCATAGCTGCAAAGTTCATGCCCGGAGCTTTCAGGAAGGCGACCTTGTTCTTCGGCACGTTCGGTCGGCCAAGAATTCCAACAAGTTGACGCCGAAGTGGGAAGGCCCTTATCGGGTAACACGAGTCAACAGGACCGGTGCAGTCCGCCTGGAGATCGAAGATGCCATTCTAGTGAGCAATTCCTGGAACATCGAGCATCTTCGCAAGTTTTACCCATAAGGAGCGGCTGCCGGGCCTCCCGGCAAGCTACCTTTTGTACAAGCCTTGCCGGCAAGGCGTGTAATCCTTCGTACAAAGCCAGACGTAGACCATGAGCATAAATAAACGAAGCGCTGGCGCCCTAAGTCATAGCATGCATGCTAGATTGAGTCACTCCCTCGGTTAGGGTTGATAGTGCTTAGCGGCGACTAACCCCTAGCATAGAGGTCGAGTTTGCGTCATTTTGCTCCTATCCATCCTTTTTGGTACACAGGGTACATGATATATTTCCCCCAAGACAAGTGGAAGGAAGAGAACAAGCCATCACCCTAGGCCCGGCAAGTCGAGCTTGCCGAGGGCAGAAGACACGGAGGTCCACACACGGCAAGTCAAGGTTGCCTGGGGTTGTAGATTCAGATAAGTTTTCCCATCCCCTGTCGTGCATTTCCGTATGAAACTTGGGACGTATGGAACCTTGTTTTGTTCAAAGGCTGCCGTGCTCCCCTTGATCCTATCACCCAAGAGCTTCTTGGTTCGGAATAATGGTTGTAACCGCGGCGGCAAGGAAGCAAGCGTAGGGCCCACCCCCACTTCGTCCCTGTCTCCGCCAAAGGCGTGAGTGTGGACGAGTGGAGTGGGCGAATGGCAAGGCCTGCTATCGGGCAGTGGTGTTTATATTAAAAATAACAAGGATCTGTTCCTTGGTATGGGCTTTGCTCACACGCACACACAAGACCCGGCAAGGACCCTTTTCCATTAATACGTTCCATACAGGTACAGTTGTACGGAATATAAACATGAACAGGTAGATTACAGGTTTTAGATCTAAGAAAGGCCCGTAGGCTTACAAGTTGAAAAAAGATAAGGTGCCTGTAATCCCTTTCTTGTCCCTCTCCTCAGGAAATGAAACAAGAAGGCAAAGGGGCAAAAGGGGCGCCTCGGCAACATACAAGCGGCAGAGAGCACCAAGAGAACGTCTCGGTGGCTGTCCAAAGGTTGGCTGGTGATGAGGGCACCGGGGGAAGAGCTTGAAGACGAGGCGGCAGGACGTCAATGCGCGACGAAGGCATCGGTGCCCGCGTACTCCGACTTGACAGCCTTGTCGCCCGCCCTCTTCCTCTTCTGCAGCCTCCCAACGCCATCCGCCCAAGGAGACGACCCCGAGAAGTTCAAGGAGCTCGGCCCCTCCCCCGGCAGGTTCCACCGGAGGACCAGCCAGGTGCAGATGCTGCTGCTCCCGTACCCGCCCAAGCGCGGGGCATTCGACGCCTAGTCGGACTCGTCCCCGTCATCTGCCCCGCTGTCCTCCTCGTCAGTTTCGCTTGAGGAAGAGTTTCCGTCATCGGAAGAGCTCTCCACGCAACACTTCGGGCGAGTTCCAAGATCTCCAAAAACCTTGACGGAGAGCAGGCCGTTCTCCATTAATTTGAAGTAGAGAACGAGTCCCGCCATCAAGCTGTGGATGCGAGCGAACGTCTTCCATCCGCGATGGAGGTACATGACATGGGGGGTGGGGAAGTCGACGTCGACCCGTGTACCGCCATTCCAGCAGCCCCTCATGTGCAGCCTGAGGGTCTAGGGTGGATCAAGCTCCATCTCCCGAGCGAACGGAGTGGGGAGACGAAGACGACGACGCGGGGGCCGATGCAGCCTCATGAAGAATTTGCGGGGCTGGTCTCCAACGTGGCTCTCCATCGGGAGGGGCATCGCTGGTGGGGGCGAGATCGGTGCGTCGCCCCGTCCGCATCTTCCCCGAACACCACGACGACCACGACCTCGCCCCCTACCCCTTCCCCTCGCGGCTGGCTCCACCACCATGGGCTCTTGGGGCGGAGGGACGCGCTGTCGAGCGGCGACCCTCGCCGCCACCGTTGAAGGACCGGGGTTCCCCTTCTCCATGGCGGATTAGAGGAAGAAGCAGAAGCAGGAAAAGATAGAAGATAGAAGAGTGCGGGATGCCATTCCCCCTCCCTCTCCTTATAAAGGGGCTGGGTCGGGGCTCGGCCGCCCCGCTCGGCCAATCCAGCCACTAAGGGCACAGGGAATCAGGACTGACTCGCTGCCCCAACCAGCGACGGCCCGGTTTCTTGCCTCCACCGCTTGCCACCCCAAGCGCATGAAGGACGCGTGCCGAACATGCAGAATCGAGGGGACGGGTGAAGCGACCTTTCCCCACCCCATGATCATGGGGTGTGGACGCCTTGAAGACCGCGACCAGGCCCCACTCAGTAAATGGGTCGCGCCTTCGTGCCCCTCCCTCTTCATGGGGAAGGCCCGAGCGCCCCTGTACCACGATATGACGCATGCATGCGGGAACCGCCCCACGCATGCCCCCACGTCACGCACGCTCCTCCATGATGCTCGTTCAACACGGGTCATGGGGAAGCACAGCAAACGGAAAGTTAATGCGGTAAAAACTGCCCCGCCTGCCCGCGCACCGTTTTGGGCCTGGCCCAAAAACGGGTTGCACCTATGTGTGGCCCAGGCTCGGGGGCTCCTGTCGGTGTACTAAAGTACAGTCACTCCTTTGTACCCCTTGTGCACGGGCAGTCAGAGCCACAGGCCGAAGCCACACTTAGAAGGGCAAAAGAGAGAAGCCAAAGGAACAAGACAATCAGCGCAACGGTAGAGACCGAGACCATAGAGAGCAGATGGACGAAGCAGGTTTCCCCGGCATGACCCTTGCCGGGGCAGCCTCAGCAGCCCTGGCGAGGCCCTTGACGGGGTGGCTCGCCCACACCAGCGGAGTGAGCCACCTTCGAACCCACGGTCTCCAACACCATCAACCACATTGGACCAGGGCTCGGGAGGCACCTCCATGGTGGCATGCAGATCTTTTGGAAGACAAAGAATACTCAAGATCAGATGAGGATTGGAAGGCAATGATCCTCGACAAGATCCTTGCCAAGGAAACCCGCAAGACCCCCGGCAAGATCCTTGCCGGGGATGACAGCGTGCCACGACAAGACCCTTGCCAAGGGCGTCAGCGGGGCCACTGTCAGGCTTGCACCAACCAAGTCTCCACCGCCGTTCACATGCAGCTGCGAGCCCAACCAGCTGGGCAGGCACCTCCATGGCAACATGCAGCTTCCAGACCAACTCAGCACACGCCTGCGTGGCAGCATGCAGATCTTCGTGAAGGCTCCACCACCGCGCCACCTCAGCTGCTTGCCTGCCTACATGGCGCCGCATGCATCGCTGGCCAGGGCGCGTGTCGAAGCAAGGAGGAGCGGCGACGGATGGGACGGGCCTCGCTCCCGTCCCCGATAAAGCAAGAGGACACCTAAGGAATGCATTAAATGCGCCTTGTCCTATAATACGAGCGATAAGCTCATAGCACTATAGGCCTTTCCACCTCCTGTGTGCCACTGTGGCAGCCCCTTTTGACTATAAAAGGAGGACCATGGCGTACTGGAGAGGGTTTCGGCTCTCTTGAACCACATAGCCACCGTAGCTAGTTCAAGAGCTCAGAAACACTCAATACATCCACCAAAGCAGGACCAGGGTTTTACGCGTTCTTCGTGGCCCAAACCTGGGTAAACGATCCTTGTGCTGGTTACTAATCCTGCTCTCCTCACAATCCCGCGCCTTGCAACCGCAGAAGGGATCCTTGTGATCCCATAGGTGTCGCTTCCCACCGACAATTCTTGTTTGAATGTCATCACATTGAGAGATTCCTTGAAATCCTCAAACCAAGGATCATGACGGGTTCGATGACCTTCATATACCTCAGAGAGACGGTCCCAGATAAGCTTTGCATGATTTAGGTGCATGATGTGCCTGAACTGATTTTGAGACAGACAGGAGCAGATGACGTCCTTCACCGTAAAGTTGAGAAGAGTGTAGTTGCGAATGTCATAAGCTTCCGCCATCTTGCACAGATCAGTAAGACCAATCTCGGTGACGGTCCACAGCTTGCTGTTCATTGCCATGAGGCACTTCCTCATCATGGCCTTTCACTTGGGATAGTCATGACCGTCAAAGATGGGGCATGTCACTTTCTTCATACCTGCGGTCGACATAACTAAAATTCCAGGCGGTTAAACCAAAATCACACAGAACAAGGGAGTACCTTGCTCTAATACCAATTGAAAGTGCGTTATATCGACTAGAAGGGGGTGAATAGGCGATTTTAATGAATTCTTCACTAAAGAATTTGCTGGTGAGGAAATTCCTTAGCGAAGAACTACTTGCAGCAGAATAAGTACTCAAAGGTAAACATAACAGAACACAAGCATAGTCATCATGATGAAATGAAGACAAGCACAGAGTACAGAATGTGTAAACACGGGATAACACAGGATGAAGACGGACAGACTGAAGAAATTGAACTAAGGAAATTGAGAAAGTCTTCAAACAGATATGAACAAGCACACAACAACTGAAATGAGGAAACGAAAGAGTTGAGGAAATAAAACCAGTAAGCTTGGTGAAGACAATGATTTGGTAGACCAGTTCCAACTGCTGTCTCAGTTGTACGACTAGTTGCAGT
The DNA here is from genome assembly GCF_002162155.2 of Triticum dicoccoides. NCBI lineage: Eukaryota > Viridiplantae > Streptophyta > Magnoliopsida > Poales > Poaceae > Triticum > Triticum dicoccoides. The sequence goes on from NC_041391.1 coordinate 253,566,104, forward strand.
AGCTAGGTATTTAAACCTGAGGACACACAGTCCCGGACACACAGTCCTCACCGTATTCTCCTTGAGCTAAGGTCACACAGACCTCGCCCAATCACTCGTGGTAAGTCTTCAGGTGACTTCCAAACCTTCACAGACTCGGTCACTCGGTGATCCACAATTCCTCTTGGATGCTCTAGACCATGACGCCTAACCGTCTGGAAGAAGCACAGTCTTCAAAGGTAACAAGCGTTGGATCCACGCAGGATCAATCTCTTAAGTGATGCTCAATCACTTTGGGTTTGAAGGTGTTTTGGGTTTGGGTTTGGGGTTTTCCTCACTTGGTGATTTTCGCTCAAAGTCCTCGAAGGATGGGATGCTCTCAAATGACAAGTGTCAGTTTCTCTCGGAGCAGCCAACCAGCTAGTGGTTGTAGGGGGCGGCTATTTATAGCTTAGGGAGCAGCCCGACATGATAAGACATAAATGCCCATCAATGATATGACCATTAGGTTGGTAGATATTTTGGGACAGCTGGCGCATAGCACAACAACAGTCAGAATTTTGACTCTCAAATTCCTTAGGGCTATCATGTTCCTCACTGTGTAGGCAACCCGCACTGGTGAATTCCTAACTCCTCAGTCAGAACAAATTCATCAGTGACCATAAGAACTTCGTCTCTGTCACTGAAGAAATTGACTGAGTTATATGAGATTTCCAATGGCTTCACTCGAAGGGATTGGTAGGTGTAGGATTTTGAGTTGAGCATCACATGGAAATTTTTCCTTAGTATTTCCTCGACCCCCTTTAATAGTACGATGTTTCCAATGACTCAAGAAAGAGAAAATGAAACTACGAAAATAAAAGTCTTCACGCTTCATGTTCCTTGAATGAATTCCAGGTCTTCAAGGTCACACCAATTTCTTCACTTTCAAAGTCTTCAGAAAGTCTTCACAAATCCAAAGTCTTCAGTTGAAGAACTTCATTTTTAGGGGTCGAATTTCTCTGTAATTTTCAAACACCTCATAGACTTATAGACCTGTGTACACTCACAAATGCATCAGTCCCTTAACCTATAAGTCTTCAATACACCAAAATCACTAAGGGGCACTAAATGCACTTACAGTGTGGGCGGCGACGACATGGTCGTGGGTGGCCTCCATCAGGGCTAAGGCCGCCGCTGTGGAACAGACCGCTGCTGTTCCGCTCTCGCCAGCTGCTATCCCCTATGCAGATGTTGCTGCCGCCACCAGAGAAACAATAGCGGTCGTTTGGGCTGCCTTAGCCGCCCGGTTGCAGATTGCAGCCGTGCTCATGCACCTTGTTAGCACGTGCATGGCGGCTGCGGCCGTGCTCTTGCCGAAGTGGGCCGCCGAAGTTGCCCTCATGACGCGGGTCCACGTCCCCATCTCTCACCGGTGACGATTGAACAGTGAAATGATATTTGGGGAGCGAGCTAGTGTGCTTGACACGCCGACTGTGGACTATAGCCGATGCACCTTCTCGCGTAAGCCATAGGTGTACTATACACTAACGGTGCTCTAGGATATTTTGTACTGCATCTCAAACGGTTGGTGATAATAAACTGCGTGGGATCTACTTGATTTTTAATTTTGATTTAAATTACATAATGGGGTCACAGCGGCAATGGACGGTGTTTGAATTGCTAGATCTTTTATCTGTATGAACATGCAACTATATGTGTGTCGCAAAAAAATGGAATTGTTCAGGGTTCGTTTGGATTTGATACATTAAATTGGTTTTCTAGCCATTTCAGGTGCACAATTCAAAATTGAAGCACATGCTCCAGTCCATAAAAATGGGTTGCAAAATCAAATGTTTGTCCTTGGTTGCAAGCTTAGGTCACATGCAAGAATTGAGAATGAATGTCAAACACCTTGACACTATCGCTCAGCTGCTAACATCGAGATACATGCTTCCAACATTCTAGTAAATCGAAAACTTGTCTGAAATTCATGAAACTTGACATGATATCATGGAACGGCAGCGACATGCTGTGGTAAAAATATTGTCCCGTTTGGGGCAGGTGTGGGTATAAGCTTCTCGCAAACCAGAGCTTGTCTCACAACAAGCCTGATGTTTTCAGTAGGGTACGTGCCACTTTGGGGGACGAAATGATATATGTTGCATCTTCTTACTTTCAAAATGTTTCTCGTGTCAACATAGAACATTAACTGGGTTTTCTATGCATTCATACGCATAATTCAAATTTGAGCAACAGGCACATGCCCTAATGCATATAAATTAGTTAAAAATTCAAATCTGTGTCCTTGGTTGCATGCTTAGGTCTCATGCAAGAAATGTGAATAAATGTCAAACACCCTGCCACCGTCACTCGGCCGCAAACATTGAGATACATGGTTTTTAAATTCTAGTAAATCCAAAACTCATTTGAAATTCATGAAACTTCGCATGCTCTCATGGAGCGGCATCAACATGCAGTGGTATATTTTTTGTCCCATTTGGGGCAGGTTTGGGGATATGCTTCTCACAAACCATAGGTTCTCACAACAAGTCTGATGGTTTCGGTAGGGAACGTCCCACCTTTGGGTACGAAATGATATCCATTACCTCTTATTGATTTCAAAAAATTTCTCGTGTCAACATAGAAAAACAGGAGCGTTGTGTCAATTTTGGGATTTTTCGGGGTTTGTTTTGACAGTGTTATGCATTAATTGCGTTTTCAATGCATTTATGAGCACAATTCAAATTTGAACTACATGCACATGCTCTAATGCATATAAATTGGTTGAAAATTCAAAGTAGTGTCCTTGGTTGCATGCTTAGGTCCCATGCAAGAAATGGCAATGAATGTCAAGCACCCTGCCACTGTCACTCGGCCCTAAACATTGAGATTCCTGGTTTTAAAATTCGAGTAAATCCAAAACTCGTCTAAAATTCATGAAACTTGTCATGCTATCATGGAGCGGCATCAACATGTCGTGGTAATTTTTTTGTCCCATTTGGGGCTGGTTTGGGTATAAGCTTCTCACAAACCAGAGCTTCTCAGAACAAGCCAGATGGTTTCGATAGGGAACGTCCCACCTTTGGGGACGAAATGATATCAGCTTCCTCTTATTGCTTTCAAAAAATTTCTACTGTCAACATAGAATGACACGAGTGTTCTGTCAAATTCTGTGATTTTTCGCGGTTTGTTTGGACATTTTTATGCATTAATTGAGTATTCGATGCATTTATGTGCATAATTCAAATTTGAACTACATGCACATGCTCTAATGCATATAAATTGGTTGAAAATTAAAATATGTGTCCTTGCTTGCATGCTTAGGTCCCATGCAAGAAATGGGAATGAATATCAAAGACCCTGCCACCGTCACTCGGACGCAAACATTGAGATTCCTAGTTTTTAAATTCTAGTAAATCCAAAACTCATCTGAAATTCATGAAACTTGGCATGCTATCATGGAGTGGCATCAACATGCCATGGTAATTTTTTGTCCCATTTGGGGCAGGTTTGCATAAAAGCTTCTCATAAACCAGAGCTTCTCACAACAAGCCTGATGGTTTCGGTAGGGAACGTCGCACCTTCGGGGACGAAATGATATCCGCTGCCTCTTATTGCTTTCAAAATTTTCTAGTGTCAACTTAGAACAATAGGAGTGTTGTGTTAAATTTTGTAATTTTTTGGGGTCTGTTGGGACATTTTTATACATTAACTGGGTTTTCTAGGCATTTTATGTGCATAATGCAAATTTGAACTACATGCATATGCTCTAGTGCATATAAATTGGTTGAAAAATCAAATCTTTGTCCTCGGGTGCATGCATAGGTCCCATGCAAGAAATGGGAATTAATTTCAAACACCAGGGCATTGTTGATTGCCGGCAAAACGTTGAGATACTTTGTTTTTAAATTCTAGCAAATCCAAAACTCGTCTGAAATTCATGAAACTTGGCATGCTATCATGGAATGGCACCCGACATGATGTGGTATTTTTCGTGTCCATTTTGAGAGAAGAAGCACTCGAATAACATCCAAGAAAGGCATCTTCAAACAAATAGCTGCCCCTCTAACATTGCAAATGTTTGTATAATTCAAATCATGTGTGTTATGTTAACCATTCACGTGACGCCATGTGTCTTGGTTTTAATGGCTATAAGAGGTGTTGTGCGGACATCTCCTTGATTGAACGGGAGGCGTGCGAGCGCAGTCCGGTGCGCAGGCTGATCGAGAGGCATGCAAGTTGTCCTCCAATGCGCAGGCTCACCGAGAAGCGTGCGAGCTATATGTTGCGCAGGCTCACTGGGAATCGAGCCCTTTGACTTCCATGGCCGCCCGCCTTCCTCTCCATTAATGGCGCCCGAGTCGCTGCTTAATACGGGCGGCCTTACTGTTTGCCTCCCATTCCCCTCCCTCCCGCAGACCTCCACCAATGCCATGGCGCGGAAGGATCATCTGCCACTATTCTTCAAGTTTGGTGAAGTCGACTCCGAGCCAGAGGAGATAGAAAATAAGGAGGAATGGGGCCTCATGGACATGGTCCAGAATGAGCTAGCTGCGGGTGTTGTTGTCCCCACTCCCATCCCAGCTCACATCCCCGCGCACGCGCCAGCGACCATCCCCGTAGCATTGACGGGTTGGTCGCGGAGCACTATTCCAGAGCTGGAAGCCGTGGGCGTCACTGACGTCTCCGAGGACCCGGGGGGAGCTCGTGTACATGCCAGCACCAGCGCCAGTTCCCGTGCCCGTGCCTGTGCCCGTGCGCGCCCCTCCACCCACCGCGGCGCCGGTCCCCGTTCATTTGGCTGCACCCGCCGTGCCCGTTCCCGTGCGTGCGCCCCCCTCGGCTGCATGGGACGCCACCGTCGACCGCTACCTCTCAGCGCCACCAGCTGCCGTCCTCCCGCGCCCCGCCCATTGATCGCGCGATGACATGATGTTTGATTTATAAGTGAAGAACATTCTATGTTGCATTGAAGACTTCAACAATGGCGTCCCGAAGGACGACAACGAATCGTTTGTGTTCTTTTGGCCGATCGCAAATGCCGCATATCACACATATCTTGTTAAGATGAACCATTTATGTTCTCTTGTCTAATCGAAAACAGTTTGTCGGAGTGAACCATATGCTTTATATCACACACACCTTGATCTGGCTGACCGTTTCTGTTGCATTCCCTAATAGCACACAGTTCATCAGAGCGAACTGCATGCCGTATATTGCACGCACATTGATATGGCTGCCCGTTTCTGTTGTTCTTCCTCATCGCAAATAGTTCTGCCGGATCAACCGTATGCCCAGCATTGCACACACAAGTACAATCTGAACCGTGTCTGATGTGTCCGCCATCGCAAATGTTTTACACATTTCTTGATGGTTTTTTACACCACCATTTGTGATTATTGCATCGCACACAGTTTCGTCGAAGGGTCTCTGATCATAGTGTCGCGTTAGCAGCATCCTGCAGTAGTGATGGAAGACAACTAGTAGTTATATTTATGTAATGAGTGCCTGTAGGAAACGACATAAATAGTAGGACTGGGCTTAACTAGCAGCAACGGGTCTCAAAAACTAAAGGGATAACACATACGAAAGCTACATAATATGCAACGTTTGTACTTGAGATTAACTAGATCGCATACAAAAGTACTAAAGGACAACATAGGTAATACTAGAAGTGGTATAATCACCAGCCTGTGGGATAACATTGGCTGATGGATGATAACTATGGAACAACGTTACCTAAAGAACAAGTCTCTTATCTGAACTATGGAACATCATTAACTCCTGAACAAGACTCTTAAGAGATTAGCATGAATATACAGTGAAATGTGATAATCTAGTTTCCCTTCTTAGATGAATAACAAAGCCATAAATGTTGCACACAAGTAAGATGAGGGTACCCCCTATCTGGCCGCCATCCATACGAGTGAGCATCATGTGCTGACTTGTCGATGGCCCTGCAGTTGTTGCGGTTGTCCATGCCGGGCATGCACATTCGATGTAGGGAACTGTTGAGTGTGTACTATAGCTCCCTTATGGTGTATGCTTCCCTTGTTGGAGCAGCTGCGGTGAGAAGGAATACGGTGTGGCTGAAGACGCAGAAAACGCAAAATATTAAGAACGACACATATCTCTGATATGAAGAAGTACCCTAAGAGATCAACAGTAAGGCACGGGAGTGGTCACACGTCTGTTGACTGAAAACTAAATTGGGGTCACATGATTTTATTTTATTTTTGTATTGTCCGATCTACATCGAATGGCTTGATGGCCGTCTTGTGCCTCTCGGTTGACACTGTTCAAAATCCTCGTAGAAGAGCCAGCGATCACCGGCAGAGCAGCCTGCCTCCGCTGTCCTTGGCCACGAGAGCTCCGACAAAAACCCCGCGCCCCGCCCCACCGCACTGTTGTGGTTGCACCGCCCCGGCTAATTCACAGACTCGCCGTCATCCAGATCCATCTGTGGTAGTACGTTCAACCCATGCAACTCTAAGATAGCCACATAACCACTGCATCAGCGGCGAACTTGCGCCCCCGCACCCTTACGTTAGACACCAGCCAACCGGCAGCCCAGGAGCTCCGCCGCCTCGAGGGGTGCTGCTTCCCATTGGGAATCAATTAGCCCAGAATGAAAATTTTAGACAACTGACGCCTAAATAAAGTGATTTAAGATGAGTGTACGACCTATCTTGCAGCCTGGTGGAGTAGCCAGCTCCAGCTGCCGAGTCGGTGAGGCCGACGTGATTGCGGTGGCTACCGGCGATAGAAAAGTAGAGATGTCGCGACGGTCAACGGCTACGGGGAAACAACGCTGGGGCCCTGGACGCATCTGAAGTTGGAGCCGCTCCGGCTCCATGCACAACGGCGGGGGTGAATTGGCTCCAGTACAGTTCACACGACCGTCGTTGAGGCAGCTCTGGCAGCACCGAGTAAGAGGCACATGGCCCAGTGCACGATGACAAACGGACATCGTCTCCGACATTGGGGAGGAGGGCAGTGGTGAATTTGGTGCGGTGGGGGCGCCATGGAGGAGGGGCTGAGGTTTCGTGGCCGGGGAGAAGGGAGCTTCCGAGGAGAAGGTGATTTGCCGCCCATGATGTATGAATTGGGAATTGGGAGGGGGAACCATGTCTTACAGACACATTTGTCTAAAATGTGGGGGGAGTTACAATTCTACCCCTGCCTTTAGGAGTCTGGGCTTGGGTCTGTGTACTGAGGGTCGGGGATAGTAGAGTAACTTTGCTTCTCCCAAATAGTGTGTGCGAGCGATTTCGGACGAGGACGGCGTGTTTGAAATAGTGAGTGCGAGCGATTTCGGGCGAGGAGGGCGTGTTTTGAAATAGTGGGTGCGAGCAATTTCAGGCAAGGAGGGCGTGTTTTGAAATAGTCGGCGCAAGCAATATTGGGCGAGGAGGGCGTGTTTTGAAATAGTCGGCCCAAGCGATTTCGCGCGAGGAGAGGGTGTTTTGCCACCCATGGTTTATAAATTATTCGTCACCTGTCATTTCAGCCGAGGAGAAGGCACGCTATGATGAAGTTACGAACCTACCCTCGATGTACAATGGGGTAATTGATGTGTGTCCCACATAGGCCGGTAATTTCGCGTGTCCCATTTATTTGCTCAGGTGAATTCCACCGAGCAGAGGGTGTTTAGTGGTTCGTTCAAAATTTGGGAGAACAAGCATCCACGTCTACCTTACCAAGTCGATTCGAATAAAATTTCGAAATATTAGGTTGCCACTTCTTTTTTAGATGGTGAGATGTTGCTCAGGACTAATGTGTTTTTACATGCTCGTTGCTAATGATTTACTATATGACAAATAGTTGACCCACTCAAAAACGGGAATCAAACCCAAAATGAAATATCTTGATTCAATGAAATAGCTCGTTCACCAGGTCAAAATAGTGAACAAAATCCAAAATTGAACACCCTCAATTGAGTAGCATGTTGTACTGTAATATAGTACTCCATGAACATGTTGAAAGTCAAATTAATGAACTTGTTAGATACGCATATCTCTGTTCATGTGTGGATTATAGACAACATGTTCTCCAATTCAAATATTTGAATGCAATTTTATATCGAAACATGGTTTATATCAGCCTTTCATGCGTAACCGCGACCTCCCCCTCCCCCAGACTCCAGTTCTCTCTCTTGCCGACAATCTTCAATTCTATCTCACGCATCCAAACACAAACCTTGTCAGTCCCTCTTTCTCTATCTCTCTCTCTGTGTGGGGGAGGGGGGTCTTTCTAGTTCGCATGCACACTCCATTTATAGGTCTCTCTGGCACACTATGTATGATTCTCTAGTCCAAGCTAAATATCTTGGGTGCACTCATCGTACGCACACAAATTCCCTAGCTCATTGCCAGTAACTCTCACACGCACCACTCTGCCGTCTCGGAGCTCTTCCCTCTCTCCCTCAAACTCTCCATCTCCCTGGGTCACACATACACATGCATATCTCACTCGCACTCTATAGACCCATCTAAAACTCTCTCTCTCCCCCTCGTTATCTCTCCATCTTACACACACACACACAATCTCATGCCTAGCTAAGTATGATTGTCTCTCACTCCATTGTAGGCACACGCAGTCCCCCCTATGTATATGACTAATACTTAGTCCCCATCACAAACATGTGCATTATCTATTTCCTTCACTTGGTCTATCTCGATTTCTCTCGGGGCATCTTTTCTATCGCACACACCTCGTCCCTCGATCTCCCACCCATATAGTCCCCTCACGATCTCGAGGGGATCTCTCTATCACAAACACACCCTCTCTCCCTCCCTATGCGTCCATCTTCTCCATGCGTCCCTCTCGACCTTTGTCCCTTGTTGGCCAGACCTCTATGGACATATGCAATAGGGGTGTCTCTCTCCGTTGCAAACAATCACACACTAGCTATCTTCGTGTATCTCCTCACCTTGCCATTCTATCTCGCATGCGTGATATGTTTGCATAAGAAACAAACACTCTCTCTCTCTCTCTCTCTCTCTCTCTCTCTCTCTATTTTATCATCTGTTGTCCCTGTCTCTTTAAAAACACACTCTTTTTGCACACTCATTCATTCTCCTTCACACGCACTTGATCTATCTCGACTTAGGCACTCTCTTCGGTCCATCGCATATATATTTATGGAAAAGTCAAATATCACAAAGTTTGACCATGTACGTGGAGAAAAACATTTGCATCTAGAACGGCAAACATATACCATTAGATTCATCATGAGATGTAGTTTCGTATGATGTATCTGTTGTATTGTTGATATAAATAATATTTGCGTAAACCTGGTCAAAGTTTCCAAAGTTTGACTTGTAAAATTTATATGCACTGCATTATCGAACAGATGGAGTATCTCTTTCCCCCTCTTAGTTATCTGACGCACCACTCAGCCATATCGGGGCTCCTCTATCTCTCTCAAACTTTATATCTCCCTGGTTCACACATACACATATCTTGCTCGCGCTACATAGACCCATCTAACACTCTCCACCCTGTTTCTCTCTCTATGTGACACGCACCCCCCTAAGTACCATAATCCCTCACTCCATCATAGGCACACGCACTCCCCTTAAGTATGACTATCTCTCACTAGCCATCAGGAACACACGTATTGTCTCCTTCCATCCATATGTCTATCTCGGTATCTCTCGGGGTATCTTCTATCGTGCACACACCTTGTCACTCGATCTCCCACCCATGTAGTCCCATCACGATCTCCAGGGGATCTCTCTATCATAAACATACACTCTCTCCTCCCCATGTATGCATCTTCTCCATACGTCTCTCTTGACCTCTCTCCCTTGTTTGTTAGACCTCACTTGGCCACGTGCTAGGGGTCTTTCTCTCTCGGTTGCAAACAACCACACACTATCTCCTCACCTTGCTTCCGCTGTCGAAGATGCATGTGTGATATGTTTGCATAAGACACACACGCTTTTTCTCTACTTTATCGTGTGTTGTCCATATCTCTTTCACACACGCACACACACTTTTTCACTACTCTTTCTATTTCACACACACTCTCTCTCTAGTTAGGTACTCTCTCACGTCCATAAACATATGGATGTTTTGAAAAGTAAAATCTCAGAAAAGTTTGACCAGCTATATATGGAGAAAAACATTTACATCTGGATCGATCATTAGATTCATCACAACATTTACTTACTTCATACTATCACTTATCTTTGGTATTGTAGATATAAGTAATTCCTTTATAAACTTGGTCAAAGTTTCAAAAGTTTGACTTAAAAAAAATAGGCACTACATTATTGAACGGAGGGAGTAGCTCTTTCTCTCTTTCTACTATCTCTCATGGGTATCCCCTCTCACTCGATCTCTCTATACCGAGGGATTATACGGTCACCGTGTCAGCGTATAGCTTCATATGTTGTTTAGTTGACCAGTCCACTAGTCCATATACTGCCTTGTCAGCTCGTGTTCTCTACCTTCATGTGCTGGCCCATGTGGCAGTGGGTGAAACTAAGTAAACTAGAGGCCCATCTGACACGCGGTGAAGTAAACAAAGTTGAAACCACTAGCGGTAGCACCCCGCATGCTAGTAAATTGAGGGCACACTTCTTCCGCGTGAAGGATGCACTCGCGCACACTTCACCTCCGCGCGGCGGCATGCACACAAGGACGCACTCGCGCACACCCAACACACAATACACACCAAGCACACGTGTACACTGGTGTCGCCGCCGGCTGAGATGGATGGCGAGGCAGCCAAGAAGCAGAGGCGGCTCGAGCCAAAACCACATCCGGCAAGCCTGGACTTCATCACCAGCCTCCCCAACGACATGCTGCTCGTCATCATCAACCTCGTCCCCACCAAATCTGCCGTGCGGACCACCCTGCTCTACCGGTGTGGAGCCCCCTCTGGTGCCGCATCCCCCTCAACCTCACCGTTGACATCTGCCTCTGCGACCGGGACTGCAAACGCAAGGCTGTAGTCTCCAAGATCCTTTTCATCGCACCCTGGGCCAGCCAGATGCCTTGGCATCTGCATGTTCAGTACAACTGCAAGGTCCAAGACAAGTTCGACGAGTGGTTCTTATCCCCCGCCCTAAATCAACTTGAGGAGCTCAAGTTTGAAGCTAGACGATGTTGCTCTCTACAGCCGTCCGCGCTCTGCCTCACGCCGATGTTGCACTGCTCCAGCTTCAGCTCCTTCTATTTTCCCCAGATTAATGTCGTGCCTGCCCTTCTTCTCCCTCAACTCAAGCAGCTCGACCTCTTCAACGTTGGCATCTCAAAGTAAGCTATGGAGCACCTGCTCTACAGCCGTACTGCGCTCGAGTACCTTTATCTTCGGCAGATCCACGGGTTCATTAGCCTCCACATCGCCTCGACGAATCTCTGATGGATTTATCTGTCTTGCTGGCCCCGCAACAGTACATCAATTGGGAAGAGATCACTCCACCTATTCCACGTTATGGTCATTGAGAATGCGCCTTTCCTTGAGAGATTGCTTGTATATGATCTAGAAGGTCCAACAAAAATCAGGGTGATTGACGTGCCGAAATTGACAACGTTGGTGTACTCGTCTACCAAATCCTCCGAACTATTTATTGGATTCGTAATCGTTTAGGTACTACACTCATCTTATTCTCCATCTTCTTGAAATTCACATTTTTTAATTTCTTATTGATGTATTTACGACTGTCATCCAGAAAATGATTCCTGCAAGCTTGACCCGGTATGTGTGCATAGTGAAGATCTTGGCAATAAAATCTATCGGCCGCAATCTGGATCAAGTTGTTGTATTCCTTACATGATTTCCATGCACGGAGAAGCTACTCATCAAGGTGAAACTTCTTTCCTATTAGTAAAAGGTAATCACAACGTAGCTAATTCTTTCGTAATTTTCCCAAATTACGATGACAAGTGTAGTGTTCAAAAATGCATCTACGCACTGCACCAGAAGAAATGTTTTTTAGTATTTTTTCTCACGTGATCACCTGCGTCTTTTTTTGTTGTACTACTAGTAGCCTAGGCTAGTCATAGTGGCAAGTAACTTAGACTAGTAACTCTATGGTTAGCCTAAGAGGAAGTACTACCTCCGTCCTGGTTTACTCTTCGTATTTTGTAGTATCAAAATTTGACCATAGATTTGACTGACAAAATGTTAATGCATGTCACTAAAAATTATATCGTTGGATTCGTATTTGAACATAATTTCAAATGGTATAATTTTTTGGGACATGCATTAGCAATTTCGTAGGTAAATCTACAGTCAAAATTTTACACTAAATATGAGGTAGTACAAAAGTGGGCTATAACGACCCTCCACTATGTGCCAAAACACGTGCCAAATTCACTTCTGATACATTTGGCATTGATGCCCTCCATTGCTAACCTGGTGCCCCAGTCTGGATCACCAACTTTGCTCCAGTGCCAAATTAACTCATGCAATGAAAAAACACTTGTGTGGGAGAGGGAGAGGATTGAGACAATAAAAAACACTTGTTTGGGAGAGGGAGAGGCTGGTGTAATTGGTTTGATTGATTTGTTTATACATGTGGGTCTGTGTGCACAGCGGTGCCAACTCTCTCACATTGCTAGAGCGATGCCAATATCTTTTGATTTGACATCGAGGCATATTATGTGGCATACTTTTCAGAAATATGGCATCGACCACATAGTGGAAGGCAACAAATGCTCAAGCTCTTCACGTGCTCCTAGGTAAATGAGAGGAAAAAGAAAGATAGAGAGGGAGAGAGCGAAAGAGAGTGAAAAAATATCACTAGCCTTAGAGCCAACCCTACAGCCAACCCTATCGTATGAGCGAATGATATTGGTACCTCTTGATGACACGACAATCTTATACAGCCAGCTGCTGTAATATGTTCTCTTCTTTTGCAGATAAAAAAAGACCCAAAAATGAAAAATGTGCTGCACTATAACAATCTCATCGAATGCCTTGATCTCCATCTTACAGGAATTGATTTGATCGACTACCGAGGTAGCACATCTGAGATTAAATTGTCTAGGTTCTTTGTTCTGGACGCAACTGTGCTCAAGGTAATGAGGTTTGGTGTTCTCTAGCGCAACTATGAATGGCATGCTGATCACCGCAAGCGTCTAAGCCTAAATGACAAAGTCTCCGCCCAAGGTGAATTTGTTTTCGAAACATCAAGTCGCCAGAGACTAAAAATTTATTTGCCCATCAGTGACTTGTCAGGGCGGTGGATTTAAGTTTGTACGATAATGCTGCATCCACCTAAAGTAACAAAAGTTCTTACATAAACTTCCTCAAAATTCCCTCTTAGTAGGTGCAACATTACTCCTAGCATGTGTAATATCAGTTTGAAACTTGTAATAGTACGACTATCCAGCACGAGGTACTATGTTACGAGAAATGTTCACGTGCATTGGTGCGGCAACGATATACCCATTACTCGAGTACAATATCTATTATTACTATCAAGAGGCCCATGCGTAGCATGGAGCATCAAGATGCATTTATAGGAGATGTTTATCTTGTGGGATACAAAGATGAAAGAGGGAAGGCCTTATCTACAAATGTGGAGAGGGGTGCGGTTATCCTTTGCAAACGTTTCATAGTTTGATTTCTATCTGTCAGATGTAGATCGGATGGTCTATATTGCAGGATGACAGGCACACCATCATCACCAACTCGGTTGTTTATAAGAGTTTCTGTATTTCTCTATTCTACACCTATAAAAACCCGAGGGCTCCTTTGATTCAAGGGAATTCTATAGGATTTTTGGAGAATTGAAATCCTTTGAAGTTTTTCCTACATTTGTCCTTTGATTCATAGGATTGAATCCCATAGGAATTCTTCCAATGGAATGTTTTGTACTACATTTCATAGGAAATCTAACATCCACTCTAACTCATTTTACAATTCCTTTGCTTTTCCCATGAAATCAGACGGTCCTTTCTAATCCTATAGGATTCAGGTGGCCATGACACTCCAATCCGATACATTTCCTATTCCTGTGTTTTCAAAATCCTCCTGGTGAAAGAGGTTTTGAGTTGGTGATGATGGTGTGCCTGCCATCTTTCACCAATTGCTGTCGGATCTAGATCTGACGCATAGAAAGAAAACTGATGCAGTTTTGCAAAAGATGCCCGCACTTGTTCCCTATTTACAAACAACTCCGTGTCTCTCACAATCAGCCTTATCTCTTCCCCACCACATCTAGAAGCCATGGAACAATCTAGCATGATGGCCGCTGTTGGCGCCGTCCACCCCCAATCTTGGTGTTTCGTGCAATGCACGGTTATCTTACTCGTATAAGAAAAGAGTAGAGATACTCGTCGCAAAGCACGAGAAATTATGTCAAACAAGTCTAGTTGTAAGCAGGCTAGCTCTACAGCCATGATGATAGTGACTGCACAAGCTAAGGCTGGCTTTGGTATGCCAAACACGGTGCCTACACTCAGGTGTCATCTCCAGCATAGGATCTTGTCACTTCACTGTGATTAGAAGCACATAATAATTTGACCAACGGGTAGTACAGTACTACTACTACATTGGTAGTACTACTACAAGTCTAGCACCACCGTCTGGATTTAGTAGTACTACCACGTCCGTCTGGATTTAGTATTTCACTAGCAATACCTAGTAATGCATGTCACAAAAAATATACTACTCCCTCTATAAATAAATACATGGATTATTGTTTTATTCGGTTTTGAACATAGTTCCCGATGATATTATAGACTCTCCCTTCCGATAGATGGCTCAAATATGAAATCTCATCAGTCAGACTAATATTGTACTCACCGAGCGGTCAGCTTGGTAACCTACGAACAAAAAATTATAATCAAAGGCTACTGTTGTACTCCCTCCGTACTGGTGCATTAGTCACGTTACAAAAACCAAGTAATCCCAAAACTTTTAGGCACGGTGCATTAACTCCCTCTACCTATAAAATAGTCCCCTCCCCCGAAATTTGCGTCCAAACCCTAGCTCCTTCCTCTTCCACGCGCCGCCGGACATGTCCACCCTCGCCGGACTTTTCCGCTCGTCCCCACGCCGCCGCCCGCAGCCAGTGGCGCGCCGCCATGTGGCAGCCGCCGCCGCCCACCGCCCGCGGCCCGCTCGGCCCATAGTCGGCCCCCGCGGGGCCCATCTCTCCGCCGCCCGGCTCCTCCCGCGCCCTAGCGCCGCCCGACCCCGCCG
>NC_041391.1:253581684-253588435 GCF_002162155.2 Triticum dicoccoides
AACCCTAGATCCATTTCGGAGGGGTATAAATTCTCTCTTTTGTGCGATACATTTTATGCCTGTGTTCTTCATGCCATAACTCCTGGACCATAGCTCCGTTTCATCCATATGATATATCAAAATGTTCATTGTGAGATGCTCTTCATTTTATTCCATTGCGCATGCTTGTTTGAGTTCATCTTGATGCCCTAATAATCGTTGCAAGGGTGCTATATGATGTTAACAGCTGTCTATTATCAGAACTTGGTGATTTGTCTTTTCCATTGCATTTTGTGTGTGCATCCTTCTAGCATGAGGTCTACATGAGTTTTGAGATACATCATACCATATTTGCAGTGGTGCAATCCATATATTTTTGTGAGTCTTGTAGTGAGTGCATCGAGCTCGTGAAGTAGGGTACTTGTTGTTACTGTTTTGCTAGGCTGAACCTGTTATATCATGATGCTATGTAAACCTGCTGCTACAAGTCATTCTATGCATAATCTGGAGATGTTCACAAAGGATGTTTTGTTACACATGTCATGATCTATACATACATGTCCTTGTTTGCATTTATAGCCTGCAAGAGCTTGTTGTAATCTTGCTCTCAAATTGCTAAATAATGTTTCTGTCAGCTTGTTAACATTAAGTTCAGTTTTCCCTTGTGTTTTGCTAGTGATCCATGCACCCTATGACTATGTTATTGCCATGTTTAGCTCCATAAATGTGTCTTATTACTGTTGATCTCCTTGTCATACCATGTATTGCTATGTGGTGAGTTGCACAAGCTCAGCAACATGTCTTCTTATCGTGGTTCCTGCCATGTTCTGTTATTCTGAATCTGTCATATCATTTGCCATGTTTGCATGGATCCTACCATCTTTTCTGTTGGTCTTTGGCATAAGTTCAGTACGGGAGTTTTGTTCTTTGTCTTTAGTATTAGCATGACATGCCTTTATTTGCCATGATAGGATCCTGTAGCATGTTGTTTGATAGCTCTAAACATTGCATCCTGATGTTATTTCTGTCATGCTCAGTGATTTCTGCCAAGTCTGTGAAACTGTTATTATTTGCAACCTTGCCATGTCCTTTTGAGCATGTTCTAGTGATTTATGGAGATATCTCAGTGTTCATGTTTTGTCATGTTTTACCTGTACATCATGTCCATGCCTTTTGTTTTCATGTTGAGGTGCTGTAGCATATTGTTTTGATGCTTGCTAGATGCCTAGTTGCTGATTTGGACAGCTTGTCCTTTAAACTTGTTTCATGTGTATGTGTTGAACCGTGGCTCCGTTTTGAGTGTGCTCTATATGAAACTTGCTTAGAACTGCATGTAGTTTCATCTTATCTTGTTGCATCCTTGTTTTGAATGTGTTTGCTTGATGTTTGAATGCATTTTGCATCAATGCCATGTTTAACTTGTTTTGCTCATATCTTCTAGGCCGTAGCTCCAAACTAAATGAACTTTATATGTAACTTGACTAGAATTTCATGTAGATCATCTTGGTGCATCTTAACTTGCTTTTTAAAAAATTGAACATAAGGTTTATTCAGATCTAGACCAACTTTGAAATTTGCATATGAGGACTTACCGGATTTATTATATGTTGTTTCCGGCCTTATTTAAACTTGCTTTGATGTGTTGCTCTTGTATGCATCATCTCTTGCCATGAGTAGCATCATATAGCCTTTGTCATGCATCATGCTTGGTTGTGCATCATGCCTTGTTATGTGTTGTGTGTTTATCGTGTGTTTGCTTCTTCCCGGTTGTGCTCCTTCTCGTTAGTTCCTGTTTCGTTGCGACCGTGAGGATCCGTACGTCTATGCTTGGTTCGTCTTCGTCCGTTTGTCTTGTTCATGGACTCGTTCTTCTTCCTTGCGGGATTTCAGGCAAGATGACCGTCACCTTGGATCTCATTACTATCATTGCTATGCTAGTTGCTTCGTTCTATCGCTTTGCCGCGCTACGTGTCTCTTCTTCATCAAGCCTCCCAATTGCCATGTCAGCATCTAACCTTTTTCACCCTTCCTAGCAAACCGTTGCTTGGCTATGTTACCGCTTTTGCTCAGCCCCTCTTATAGCATTGTTAGTTGCAGGTGAAGTTGAAGATTGCTCCAAGATGGACATGATTATGTCGGGATATCACAATATCTCTTATTTAATTAATGCGCCTATATACTTGGTAAAGGGTGGAAGGCTCGGCCTTATGCCTGGTGTTTCGTTCCACTCTTGCCACCCTAGTTTCTGTCATACCAGTGTTATGTTCCTTGATTTTGCGTTCCTTACGCGGTTGGGTGATTTATGGGGCCCCCTTGACAGTTCACCTTGAATAAAACTCCTCCAACAAGGCCCAACCTTGGTTTTACCATTTGCCTACCTAAGCCATTTTCCCTTGGGTTTCCGGAGCTCGAGGGTCATATTTATTTAACCCCCCCCCCTCCCCGGGCCAGTGCTCCTCTGAGTGTTGGTCCAAAACGGCAGGCTGCGGGGCCACCACGGGGCAACTCGAGGTCTGGTTTTACTCGTAGGCTGACCTATCCGTTGTGCCCTGAGAACGAGATATGTGCAGCTCCTATCGGGATTTGTCGGCACATCGGGAGGCTTTGTTGGTCTTGTTTTACCATTGTCGAAATGTCTTGTAAACCTGGATTCCGAGACTGATTGGGTCTTCCTGGGAGAAGGAATATCCTTCGTTGACCGTGAGAGCTTGTGATGGGCTAAGTTGGGACACCCCTCCAGGGTATAAACTTTCGAGAGCCGTGCCCGCGGTTATGTGGCAGATGGGAATTTGTTAATGTCCGGTTGTAGATAACTTGACACTTGACTTAATTAAAATGCATCAACCGTGTGTGTAGCCGTGATGTTCTCTTTTCAGCGGAGTCCGAGAAGTGAACACGGTTTTGGGTTATGTTTGAACGTAAGTAGGAGTTCAGGATCACTTCTTGATCATTGCTAGCTTCATGACCGTTCCGTTGCTTCTCTTCTCGCTCGTATTTGCGTATGTTAGCCACCATATCATGCTTAGCCACTGCTGCAACCTCACCACTTTACCCCTTCCTTACCCATTAAGCTTTGCTAGTCTTGATACCCATGGCAATGGGATTGCTGAGTCCTCGTGGCTCACAGATTACTACAACAACAGTTGCAGGTACAGGTATTGCGATGATCATGAGGCGAGAGCGATGTTTCTTGCTTTGGAGTTCTTCTTCTTCTTCTTCGATCAGGGGATAGGTTCCAGGTCGGCAGCTTGGGCTAGCAGGGTGGTTGTCGTTTGAGTTTCTGTTTGTGTTTCATCCATAGTCGGATGTTGCTCTTATGTATGATGATGTTGTATTCGTGTGGCATTCTATGCCTCTTGTATGTATCCCCAACTATTATGATCCACCTTGCAAAAGCATCTCCAATATGCGCTTCTATCCTTAGTGGGACCTTCGAGTTCCTTTAGGATAGCGTCGCATATTGGGTGTGACAAGTTGGTATCAGAGCCACAACCAACCATAGGAGCCCCCTTGATTGATCGTCTAGTTTGGTCATTGTCGAGTCTAGAAGGAAGCTGTTTTCTTAGTCTAGTTATATCGGAGAGTAGGAATTCTGTTTACTCCTCAGCCCCTTCGTCGCTCTGGTCAGGAATCTTGACGTAGGTGTTTTGAATTACTTCTCTTCCCCTTCAAATTTTCTTTAGGATCACGCAGTTGGTTTTTCGATCGTGGGTTCTCAGCTCTTTTCATCTGGTGCATTTCTCGTCAAGTTGACTCGAGCCTCTTCATCGTTGCCAAGTTTAATCCTTAGTTGTTTTCTTTTTTTCCACCTGCCCACCCTTCTTCTTCTCAGAACCGGAGTCCGTAATCGAGTATCCATCCTACTCGTGCGAAGCCTTTGCTTTCTTTCAACCGGTGTTTTCTCTTCAAGATATTCGTCGGTTCTCCCTTCTAGGTGCCTTTGTTTTTCCCGCCCTCCCACCCTTTTTCTTTCCGGAGTCTGAGTCTCTTTCGAGCATCAATTTTCATTTGTACGGAGCCTCTTCAGTCTTCCCTCAGTCATTTCAACCGCTGAATTCTCGTCTCGGTGGACATTCTTCATCTCTTTTTCTTCTCTGGTGGAGTCAATTCCAATTTTTTGTAGTGATTATATTCTTTCCCTCGGATCAAATGTTTCCCCTGCTCGTTCACCTCTCGCCAGTTTATCCTTCCGGAGTGCTCAAGACATCTCAGGAGATTCGTCTCTGTTTGAATTAATTTGAGGTTGTCACCTCATTCAAATATTTTAAGTGTTCCGGTGCATCATCTATCTCTTCAACAATCCTTTCCAACGGTGTTTTCTTTTAGTGGGCCCTATCCCACAGGTCTTTTCCCAAGATCTTACCTGACTCTTCTAATTATTGCGGACCTATACCGAATTCTTTTCGAAGTGTGACGTAAGAATGGATTCCATCAGTCACATGCTTTCTCCAAGATCGCTTTCAAATTCTTTTCATTGCTGGTTCAACCTTTTCTATTTTGATTCTCCTGGAGTATCTCAGTAATTTTGGCAGTAATTTTGGTGGTGTTTCTCGTTGTCATTTGAAGATTGAAGAAGAGTTTTTCCTCTAAATCTTGCCCGTTCTCTCGAAGATTTGTGTTTCTAGCTTCATATTATCCTCTCGAATTATTCCATTTGTCAGATATTCCTTTTTCTCACCTGTCCGGAGTATTTCAGGAGTTGATTTCTATTTCGCTTCACCGGAGGCCATTCTAGAAGAATTCTTCGTCCTCACATTTCAGCTACCGTTATCCAATTATCCCGACACTTTGTTCAAGTGCTCTTTAATCAGTTCGAGTTCTTCCTGTTCTTTTGCTTCTAAATCCCCTCAAGAATATTTGTTCTTCTAATTCTTCCCGGTGATTTATTCTCTTCCATCAATCATTTTTGAATTCTTATGGCGGTTCCTTCATATTCTTTTACTTTGTTATCATATCAATCCATTCATTCTTTCCAATCCTACCGGTGATTCATGAAGACATTCTCAATTTTTGCTCCATATTCCCCTTAATCCTTTTCAACAAGAATAAGTAGTATGCAAAATTTGTATCATCAATTAAATTTGATGAAGGATAAGCGTACAATAAATCTTATTCTTATTTCATCCAAGTGAGTAATCCCCTTTCTTCAGAGTTTGTTCTTGATGAATAAATTCTAGTTCCAAGTGTTTTCAACTTTTCTTTTCTGGAGTTAAAAACTACTCGGCCATTTCGTCGGAACCTCCATCTAAATCACCGCAAGGCTCATCTTATTCTTTCTTCCTTCATTCTATCTCGTCATCCTTTTGTCACCGGAGTTCTTCATGATTTAACTCATTCTTCAAGAGTTAATCAAGATTTTGTTGGAGGAGTTCAAGTATCTTTTCTTCTCACGTCTCAAAGTGCAAATAATTCTCCGTTTTCTTTTGAAGTGGAGTTTTGCATTTCTTCGTTCTTCTCACCTATTCAGACATTTGGTTGTGGTATAATTTCACCTCAAGTTTTGAGATGTTTTTGATAAGTCCACAACAAGCTTATTCTTTCGTTGTTGATTTTCTCAACAACTCCGTTCAACCCTTCCTTCTA
Organism: Triticum dicoccoides; assembly: GCF_002162155.2. Classification (NCBI taxonomy): domain Eukaryota; kingdom Viridiplantae; phylum Streptophyta; class Magnoliopsida; order Poales; family Poaceae; genus Triticum; species Triticum dicoccoides. The sequence goes on from NC_041391.1 coordinate 253,587,247, forward strand.
AGTTTTTTCATTCCATTCTTTCAATTCTTCCAGAGGCATTGCATTGGTCATCTCATCAAGTGCCATCTCATTGGGTGAATTTCATGTTCTATTCCTTCCATTTTCAGTCGGAGTGTTACCGAAATTCTTTTATTCATTCCTTTTCTATCTGGTTCTAACTGGAGTGGTTTCAGAGTCTATCTTGTTTCCATGAGCTTTTGATTCTCGCCATATTCGCCGTTCATCTTTTCTACCCGAGATCTCGTGACTTTGTTATTCTTCTTTCTTCTAGTCTTATTTCACCTCTTCCTCTTTCTCTTCTGTCTCGTTCCTAAGATCTCGGGACGAGATCTCTTGTTAGTGGAGGAGAGTTGTAACGCCCCGGATTCGATGCGCCAGATGTCTTCTTGTTATTCGTCATTGTTGCTATGTCATTTGCTTGCGTGTTGCATTTTGCCATGTCATCATCTACATTTCATCTGCATGTTTTTCAAAACTTGCATCCGTTCGGATTCCCCCGGTTCTCTCCGCTGTCCGTTCGGAGTCCAGACCCCACTCGCGCGCGCCCGTCGCCCCTCTCAGACCTTGTTTCGTGAGCGGGAGAAAAAACAATCTCGGAATGGACCGAGGTTTGCCGAGTGGCCTTGGTATATCACCAGTAGACCGCCCGTCAAATTTCGCTCCATTTGGAGGTCGTTCGATGCCCCAACGGTTAACCGTGTAGCCCGAAACCCTTCTCTCTTTGCAGCCCAGCCCCTCTTCACCACAGCCCATGAGCCCATCCAAACCCCCTCCATGCTCCCGGTCGTTCGATCGTGATCGTGTGGGCGAAAAGCACTCCCCATTTGGACTCTCCTAACTCCCTCTACCTATAAAATAGTCCCCTCCCTCGAAAATTGCATCCAAACCCTAGCTCCTTCCTCTTCCTCGCGCCGCCGGACATGTCCACCCTCGCCGGACTTGTCCGCTCGCCCCCGCACCGCCACCCGCAGCCAGTGGCGCGCAGCCGCCGCCCACCGCCCGCGGCCCGCTCGGCCCGCAGTCGGCCCCCATGGGGCCCATCTCTCCGCCGCCCGGCTCCTCCCGCGCCCTAGCACCGCCCGACCCCGCTGCCTGCGCCTTTGCGCCTCCGCCGTTGCCGACGTGCCGCCCTCGCCGCCGACTGCACCGGCCACCGCCTTCCGTCACCTCCGCCGCCCTCACGCCGTCC
>NC_041391.1:253588901-253624475 GCF_002162155.2 Triticum dicoccoides
CTCGACCACAACTCCAGCGAGCCACCGACTGCCTCGGTTTCCATGCGAGGAACCCTAGATCCATTTCGGAGGGGTATAAATTCTCCAAGTCTTTTCTGCGATACATTTTATGCCTCTGTTCTTCATGCCATAACTCCTGGACCGTAGCTCCGTTTCATGCATATGATATATCAAAATGTTCATTGTGAGATGCTCTTCATTTTGTTACATTGTGCCATGCTTGTTTGCATTCATCTTGATGCCCTAATAATCGTTGCAAGGGTGCTATATGATGTTAAAGGTTGTCTGTTATCAGAACTTGGTGATTTGTCTTTTCTATTGCATTTTGTGTGTGCATCCTTTAAGCATGAGGTCTACATGAGTTTTGCGCTACATCATGCCATCTTTCCAGTGGTGCAATCCATGTATTTTTGTGAGTCTCGTAGTGAGTGCATCGAGCTCGTGAAGTAGGGTACCTGCTGTTACTGTTTCTAGGCTGAACCTGTTATATCATGATGCTATGTAAACCTGCTGCTACAAGTCATTCTATGCATAATCTGGAGATGTTCACTAAGGATATTTTTTATACATGTCCTGCTCTATCCATCCATGTCCTTGTTTGCATTTATAGCCTGCTCTAGATTGCTGTAATCTTGCTCTCAAATTGTTAAATAATGTTTCTGTCAGCCTGTTAACATTAAGTTCAGTTTTGCCATGTGTTTTGCTAGTGATGCATGCACCCTATGACTATGCTATTGCCATTTTTAGCTCCATAAATGTGTCTTCTTACTGTTGGTCTCCTTGTCATGCCATGTATTGCTCTGTGGTGAGTTTCACAAGCTCACCCACATGTCTACTTATCATTGTTCCTGCCATGTTCTGTTATTCTGAATCTGTCATATCATTTGCCATGTTTGCATGGATCCTACTATCTTTTCTGTTGATCTTTTGCATAAGTTAAGTAAGGGAGTTTTGTTCTTTGTCTTTAGTATTATCATGCCATGCCTTTGATTTCTATGATAAGATCCTATAACATTGCATCTTGATGTTAATTTTATCATGCTTAGTGATTTCTGCCAAGTCTGTGAAACTGTTATTATTTGCAATCTTGCCATGTCCTTTTGAGCATGTTCTAGTGATTTATGGAGATATCTCAGTGTTCATGTTTTGTCATGTTTTACCTGTACATCATGTACATGCCTTTTGTTTTCATGTTGAGGTGCTGTAGCATATTGTTTTGATGCTTGCTAGATGCCTAGTTGCTGTTTTGGACAGCTTGTCCTTTAAACTTGTTTCATGTGTATGTGTTGAACCGTGGCTCCGTTTTGAGTGTGCTCTATATGAAACTTGCTTAGAATTGCATGTAGTTTCATATTATCTTGTTGCATCCTTGTTTTGAATGCGTTTGCTTGATGTTTGAATGCATTTTGCATCAATGCCATGTTTAACTTGTTTTGCTCATATCTTCTAGGCCGTAGCTCCGAACTAAATGAACTTTATATGTAACTTGACTAGAATTTCATGTAGATCATCTTGGTGCATCTTAACTTGCTGTTTAACAACTTGAACCTATGGTTTATTCAGATATGGACCAACTTCAAAATTTGCATATGAGGACTTACGGATTTATTATATGTTGTTTCCGGCCTCATTTAAACTTGCTTTGATGTGTTGCTCTTGTATGCATGATCTCTTGCCATGAGTAGCATCATATAGCCTTTGTCATGCATCATGCTTGGTTGTGCATCATGCGTTGTTATGTGTTGTGTGTTTACCGTGTGCTTGCTTCTTTCCGGTTGTGCTCTTTCTCGTTAGTTCCTGTTTCGTTGCGATCGTGAGGATCCGTGCGTCTACGCTTGGTTCGTCTTTGTCCGTTCGTCTTGTTCATGGACTCGTTCTTCTTCCTTGCGGGATTTCAGGGAAGATGACCGTCACCTTGGATCTCATTACTATCATTGCTATGCTTGTTGCTTCATTCTATCGCTTTGCCGCGGTACCTGTCTCTTGTTCATCAAGCCTCCCAATTGCCATGTCAGCCTCTAACCTTTTTCACCCTTCCTAGCAAAACGTTGCTTGGCTATGTTACCGCTTTTGCTCAGCCCCTCTTATAGCGTTGTTAGTTGCAGGTGAAGTTGAAGATTGCTCCATGATGGACAGGATTATGTCGGGATATCACAATATCTCTTATTTAATTAATGCACCTATATACTTGGTAAAGGGTGGAAGGCTCGGCCTTATGCCTGGTGTTTTGTTCCACTCTTGCCGCCCTAGTTTCCGTCATACCAGTGTTATGTTCCTTGATTTTGCGTTCCTTACGCGGTTGGGTGATTTATGGGACCCCCTTGACAGTTCGCCTTGAATAAAACTCCTCCAGCAAGGCCCAACCTTGGTTTTACCATTTGCCTACCTAAGCCTTTTTCCCTTAGGTTTCCGGAGCCCGAGGGTCATATTTATTTAACCCCCCCCCCCCCGGGCCAGTGCTCCTCTGAGTGTTGGTCTGAAAAGGGCAGACCACGGGGCCACCACGGGGCAACTCAAGGTTTGGTTTTACTCGTAGGCTGACCTATCCGTTGTGCCCTGAAACGAGATATGTGCAGCTCCTATCGGGATTTGTCGGCACATCGGGAGGCTTTCTGGGAGATGGAATATCCTTCGTTGACTGTGAGAGCTTGTGATGGGCTAAGTTGGGACACCCCTCCAGGGTATAAACTTTTGAGAGTCGTGCCCGCGGTTATGTGGCAGATGGGAATTTGTTAATGTCCGGTTGTAGATAACTTGACACTTGACTTAATTAAAACTCATCAACCGCGTGTGTAGCCGTGATGGTCTCTTTTCGGCGGAGTCCGAGAAGTGAACACGGTTTTGGGTTATGTTTGAACGTAAGTAGGAGTTCAGGATCACTTCTTTATCATTGCTAGCTTCACGACCGTTCCGTTGCTTCTCTTCTCGCTCTTATTTGCGTATGTTAGCCACCATATCATGCTTAGCCGCTGCTGCAACCTCACCACTTACCCCTTCCTTACCCATTAAGCTTTGCTAGTCTTGATACCCATGGTAATGGGATTGCTGAGTTATCGTAGCTCACAGATTACTACAACAACAGTTGCAGGTACAGGTATTGCGATGATCATGATGCGAGAGCGATGTTTCTTGCTTTCAAGTTCTTCTTCTTCTTCTTCTTCTTCTTCTTCTTCAATCAGGGGATAGGTTCCAGGTCGGCAGCCTGGGCTAGCAGGGTGGTTGACGTTTGAGTTTCTGTTTGTGTTTCATCCGTAGTCGGATGTTGCTCTTATGTATGATGATGTTGTATTCGTGTGGCATTCTATGCCTCTTGTATGTATCCCCAACTATTATGTAATGGTACGATGTAATGATATCCACCTTGCAAAAGCGTCTCCAATATGCATTTCTATCCTTAGTGGGACCTTCGAGATCCTTTAGGATAGGGTCGCATATTGGGTGTGACATATGAACTCCTTCATCCAGACTTCTTCATTTGCTGCTTCCGAAGCAGCTATGTACTCCGCTTCATAAGTAGATCCCGCCACGACGCTTTATTTAGAACTGCACCAACTGACAGCTCCATCGTTCAATATAAACGTGTATCCGGTTTGCGATTTAGAATCGTCCGGATCAGTGTCAAAGCTTGCATCAACGTAACCATTTACGACTAGCTCTTTGTCACCTCCCTAAACGAGAAACATATCCTTAGTCCTTTTCAGGTATTTCAGGATGTTCTTGACCGCTATCCATTGATCCACTCCTGGATTACTTTGGTACCTCCCTGCTAAACTAATAGCAAGGCACACATCAGGGCTGGTACACAGCATTGCATACATGATAGAGCCTATGGCTGAAGCGTAGGGAACTTCTTTCATTTTCTCTCTATCTTCTGCAGTGGTCGGGCATTGAGTATGACTCAATTTCACACCTTGTATTACAGGCAAGAACCCTTTCTTTGCTTGATCCAGTTTGAACTTTTTCAAAACTTTTTCAAGGTATGTACTTTGTGAAAGTCCAATTAAGCGTCTTGATCTATCTCTATAGATCTTGATGCCCAATATGGAAGCAGCTCCAACCAATAATATGTCGTCCACATATAATATTAGAAATGCTACAGAACTCCCACTCACTTTCTTGTAAATACAGGCTTCTCCATTTGTAAATACTGGCACTACTAGGGAAAAGGCTATATGTCACATCCCTAGTCTGGTATGACTTAGACTAGCTAGCCATTTGTGCATCATATTTAAATTTCATTTAAATTTGAAATGAGGATTGGTGGAACCCTCAGAATCATTTTTGAAAATGACCCACATAAAAATTTCTCCAAAAGGATCCAAGAAAATGCTCATGATGCCCTCTGAAAATATTGGACAGAGATAAAAATCAAAACAATATTTTTAGGAGCTCATGGATATTTATTTTGGCCATTTGGATTAATTCGATAAATATTTGCTTTGGAAATATATTGCTATATATATGAAATATGGTCCAAAAATTATGCCATTTATAAAGGAGCTCTGGAATAATATATCTAGCTCCTGCAAAAATTGGCATAAGGTGATAAAATGATTTAATATTTTAATTAAATCAAAACAAATGTCAGAAATTAGAAAACAAAAATAAATAAAGAGGAGAAGCTTACCTGGGGCTCTCCCCTGCGCAGCCCAGCAGCAGCAGGCCGGCCCAGCCAGGAGGCGGCCCAGCCCGCCAGCTCCTCTGTCGTCTTCTCCCCCTCGCCCAAGCAGGTGCGTGCCCGCGCCACAGCCGGCCGCGGCCACGCGCCCGGCCACGCCACCTCCCTCCCTCCCTGCCTGCCTCTCCCCTCCTCGTCTGGATGCCTGGAACGACGCCACGCGCCGCCCCGGTCCTTTTCCCCTCCCTCTCGCTCTCCCTCCTCCCTGGTTCTCTCTTCCTCGAGCGCACCCGAGCGCTGCCGCCGCCATCGCTCGCCGTTGCCGTGGCCACCGGCCTCCCCTCGCCTCCCCGACACGCTTCCAAGCTCCGCCACAACCCCCTCCACCTCCTCGTCGAGCCACGAACCTCCGGACGGCCTCCATCGTCGCCACCCTCGTCGTCTTCATCGCCGGCCACCGTAGATCTCCACCGCCCGCACGTCGCCGTCCGACCTCCCCCGAGCTCTCCGACGACGTCCTCGAGCCCGCCGTGAGCCCCCGCTTCGGTTCCCCCTTCTCCCTTGCCTCCCCGCGCTCTATAGCTAGCCCCGCCATCGAAGCCGAGCTCCGGCCGCCGCCGCGAGCGTTGCTCCGGCGAGCTCCGGCCTTCCCAGCTCCTCCCCCTGCCACCGTTGGATGCGCACGAGCCCCAGCTCCTCGTAGATGGGCTCGGCCATCGATTTGATCGCCGGAGCCGCCGTTCCGATCAGCGCCGCCGCGTCTGTGTGCTCGCCGGCGTTGAACTCCGGTGGGATGACGTGGCCGCCATTAGCAGCTAACAGCCCGCTTAATTAACCCCCTGAGGCTGACATGTGGGCCCCGGTGCCCCCTAATCTTTAATTAAGTTAATCTAACCCTCTGTTTACCCTGTGACACTATCGGGTGGACCCCACGTGTCAGATTTGACCTGGACAGCCGCGTTGACCCGCTGATGTAGTGATGACGTCATGCTGACGCAATTATATATTTTCTGGAATTAAAATAATTCAGAAATTCCAGAAAATGATTTAAACTTCAAAAATTCATAGAAATTCAACCGTAGCTCAGATTGAAATATTTTATATATGAAAAATTATCAGAAAAATGCAATCTTTCCATCTGCACTAGTTTCATGCATGACAAACCAACTTATACATGCTGAATATGAGAAAATACATTATGGCATATATAAGAGACTTAATTTAGTAATGCATTTGAACCTTTGGTTCAAATGGACTTCAAACCAAATGTTTACTAGTTGCATTAGCTCAAACAGCATCACATCTACATGCCATGTTCATGCATCATATTGTTGCATATGATTGTGTATTGATTGCCGGCACCGTTCCTTCTCGATAGGTCCTGCTCCGGAGACGTTCCAGAGTACCTGTCCGTGAAGCAGTGCCTCCCTTGTTGATTTACCAGGCAAGCAAACCCCCTTGTTCATTTCGATAAAACCCTACTCTCTCGCTTCTGCTCTCAGTTATTGCATTAGGATAACAACGGTTCATCTGCTACTTTGTGTTGCGGTAGTTGAACCCATTCCTCTGCATGACCTGTCATTGCCACAGTAAATAGTTGAAACCCACTAGCATGTGTAGGAGTTGATTGAAGCCACTGATGTGTTCCTACCATGCTATGCCTGCTATTGCTTAGAGTTGTGTCAGGTCTGATTCATTGGGAATGAATTGGAGTGTCACGATATGTTCTGATGCTGAGAGTTAAGTGTGTGAACACGATTTGGTAAAGGTAGCGGTGAGAGGCCATGTAGGAGTACATGGTGGGTTGTCTCACTGGAACCGTCCTTAAGCACTGAGTTCTATGTATGTTGTCCAATGACTCGATACTACCACACATTGGGTTCCGGTAACTCGACCCCTCTTGACTTATTAACCAACTTGGTCTCTGTCCAGGAGTCGCAACTAGTTTCTGGTGTTTGTAGGTAGTGCTATTTTTCTACCAAGTGGCACCCGGCAGGGTGGGCTTGGGACAGACTAGGCACACGTGGCCTGGTGTACCGAGTGGCACCCGGATGGTGGGCTCGGGAACCCTGCTCACATCGTTTGTGGCCGTGAGCGACACCCCGGCCGGATCTCCTTGCGGATGGAACCCGAATAGGCGATAAACCTGGACTAGAGTCTTGTGTGGTTAGTCAGGTCGTGGCCGACACCCTCGCCAGGCTTCCGCTTGAAGGTTGCCGAGATACATGACGTGTACATGGCGGTAAGTGGCGAGAGCGTGTGTGAAGAAGTACACCCCTGCAGGGTTAACATGATCTATTCGAATAGCCGGGTCCGCGGTTATGGACTTCTTGGATGCTTACATGGTACATAGACAACTTGAAGTGGATACTATAAAATGCTCAAGACAAGTGTGAGTGCTATGGATAGCCTTCTCGTAGGGAGACGGGGATGAATCCATAGTAGTGTATTGTGTGGTGATTAGTGGACTCGTGTACGTTGTTTCACCTCCAGAGTTTCTGGTAGTCGTAGAACAGGATAGCCACAGAGTCAAAGCTGGCTTGCTGCAACTAAACCCCACGTTACCCTCTTGATACAAATGCATGTATGATAGGATCTGATGTAAGTCTTGCTGAGTACCTTTGTACTCATGTTGCTTTATTTATGTTTTTGCAGCGGAGACTTCGGTCTTACTAGTGTTCTCGTGGACTTCGACTAGTAGCTAGTACCTCAGCTACGATCTTGATCGGATGTTGTAGATAGTCAGGCTTTCAGCCTTTTTCATTTATAGATGTCTGTACTCAGACATGTAATGCTTCCGCTTGTTGCTTGTATGCTCTGTATGATGGGTTTTGTGACCCCTGTTTGCAATAAATGCTGTGATGGCTCTTCTGAGCCTATATCTATATAAGTTGTTGAGTTATGCTGTGATGCCATGTTGTACAGCACATACTTGCATGTTATGCGTACGTGTAATGTGTATTGCTATGTGTGGGATCTGACTATCTAGTTGTTTATCCTTAGTAGTTCTCTCTTACCGGGAAATGTCTCCTAGTGCTTCCACTGAGCCCTGGTAGCTTGCTACTGCTCCGGAACACTTAGGTTGGCCGGCATGTGTCCTTCTTCGATCCTGTGTCTGTCCCTTCGGGGAAATGTCACGCGATGAATACCGGAGTCCTGCTAGCCCGCTACAGCCCAGTTCACCGGAGTCCTGTTAGCCCAGTGCTACAGCCTGGATTCACTCGTTGATGACCGACACGTTCGATGCTGGGTCATGGATGCCTGTCCCTGTAAGTTAGTGCCACTTTGGGTTTACGACTAGCCATGTCAGCCCGGGATCTTTATCATATGGATGCTAGCGACACCATCATATACGTGTGCCAAAATGCGCAAACGGTCCCGGGCAAAGGTAAGGCGACACCCGTGGGGATACCGTGCGTGAGGCCGCAAAGTGATATGAGGTGTTACATGCTAGATTGATGTGGCATCGAGTCGGGGTCCTGACAACGCTGGTATCAGAGCCTGACTGCCTGTAGGTTTACCAAGCCAAACTGGTCGAAGTTGAGTCTAGAAATTCTTTAGTTATGTAAGGGAATTGATTGTGGGAAGGAACGTAAGGCTCTTTTTACTCCTTTACCTCATGGCCTTCTGATCTGAGTCATCCTATCTCTCCGACGGGATTAAAGAACTAGGCTTTCTCTTCCGTCTATCAGGATCACCTGTTACTACTCCGTAGTCCCATAGGATTGGTTGATCAGAGTCATATCCCAGTTTTGAGTATTTCCGGTGTAGTCTGCTTAGTATGATCTCAGAACCTTGAGTAATGCTGATGAGTATGTTGTTGCCCCATTTCAGTAGGATGTCTCATTCCGAGCATTTTACTGCCGTTATGCTGCCGGAATTTCCCTAGGAGTTCGAGTGATACTAATTCCTTGTCCTACATTCTATAGCCTATAGTTAATGTTGACTCCGTCCCTGGTTTCGTTTCTCAGGATGTCATCAAGTTCTGTTGCTCGTAGCCAGAACCATGGATATGGTAGGGATGAGGATCCTCCCGACCAGCCTTCGTTGCCAGAGTTCATGTTAGAGATGGAGAGGAACAAGCGTTAGTCCAACCGCTTGTTGGCACGTATCGAGGAGAACACTGCACATCAGTTCAAAGGGTCTGCTACCATTCATGACTTCATTCGTTTGCACCCACCTACCTTTCATCATTCCATCGAGCCACTCGATGCAGATGACTGGCTCCGTAGCATCACTCATAAGCTGCGTTCCGCGAACGTAGCTGAAGATGACAAGGTCATTTATGCCACATACCACCTGGAAGGTCCTACTAGTCTTTGGTGGCAGAACTATGAGACTCTGCTTCCAGCTGGCCAGATTCCTACCTGGAAGGATTTCACTGAGGCTTTTCATGAGCATCACATTCCCTAGGCCCTCCTTGATCGCAAGAGAGAAGAGTTCTGCAGTTTCACCCAGAGTAAGATGGTTGTTGATGCTTATAGCAGAGAGTTCGAGAACCTCGCCCGTTATGCCACAGAAGAAGTGTCCACGGACGCCAAGAAGCAGGCTAGGTTCCGGAAGGGTCTCAACCCCAAGTTGCGTCGTGATCTCCACCTGCATCATTGTGATACATTCCAAGCTCTTGTGAACAAAGCCATTAATGCAGAGACAGCTCAACTCACTTACGAGGAGTCTCGTAAGCACACCCGTGATTTGGGATCTTCCTCCGGTTCTAGTTCTCAGAAGCGCCGGATTTGGGTTCCAAACTCCGCTCTTCCTTCCGGTTATACACCGAGGTCATCTCATGTGGTGCCTCCCCCAGCTCAGTCTTATGTTCCACCCAGGCCTACTGGTAGACCGTTTGTTAGTGCGGGTCCACGTCCAACCTCAGGGACTTGCTTCACATGCGGGAAGCCAGGACACTATGCACGTGACTGCTCTCAAACTAGCTATGCTCCACCCCAGCCCGAGAAGACTGTTGGCTGTGTTAAGCCATCACGCAAGATGATCAGTGTCAAGTCAGTTCCCACTGAACATGGACGTGTGCATCACGTCTCAGCTAAAGACGCTCATGATGATCCGGATGTCGTTCTTGGTACACTCCTTGTCAATTGTCACCCAGCATCAGCTCTATTCGATACTGGAGCATCTCACTCCTTCATTTCTGAAGGCTATGCTCGTTTGCACGACATGTCATTTTGTGATATGCCAACTCCGCTTGAAATCCAAACCCCAGGGTCTAGATGGCAGACCACCAGAATCAGCCATGGTAACGAAATTCTTGTTGATAGACTTGTATTCCTTGCATCACTTGTAGCCCTCAAGTCCTCAGATATTAACATCATCTTGGGTATGGACTGGATGACAGCTCATCATGCCAAGATTGATTGTTACTCCAGATCTGTTCAGCTTACACACCCATCTGGCAAGATAGTCACCGTCTCCACTAGAGTTGCAAAGCGTCAGCTCTATTCTCTTAATGCCAGCCCTCTTCCAGACCTTGAAGATATCCCGGTAGTTCGTGACTTTCCGGATGTCTTTCTAGAAGAACTGCCAGGTGTTCCACCTGACAGAGATGTAGAGTTCGTCATAGATCTTATCCCAGGAACAGCTCCAATCTCCCGGAGACCTTACAAGATGGCACCCCTAGAACTAGCCGAGCTTAAGAAACAACTCGATGAGTCCTTGCAAAAGGGTTTCATCCGTCCTAGTTCTTCTCCTTGGGCTTGCCCCGTCCTCTTTGTCAAGAAGAAAGACGGTACGGACCGGATGGTCGTTGATTATCGTCCCGTTAATTTGGTCACGATAAAGAACAAGTATCCGCTCCCCAGGATCAACGACCTGTATGATCAGCTCGCTGGATCCTCAGTCTTCTCCAAGATGGATTTAAGGTTAGGCTACCATCAAATCAAGATCAGAAATGGGGACATTCCCAAGACAGCTTTTGTCACTCGTTATGGTCAGTACGAGTACACCGTCATGTCCTTCGGCCTAACCAATGCCCCAGCTACATTCTCCCGCCTGATGAACTCGATCTTCATGGAGTACTTAGATAAATTCGTCGTGGTTTACCTCGATGACATTCTTATTTACTCGAAGAACGAGGAAGAGCATGCCGAACATCTTAGACTTGTGTTAGAAAAACTCAGAGAGCACCGCCTTTATGCCAAGTTCTCCAAGTGTGAATTTTGGTTGTCAGAAGTGACCTACTTAGGTCACGTAATCTCTAGTAAGGGCATTGCTGTCAATCCCGAGAGAGTTCAGGTTGTTCTCGATTGGACTCCACCTGAGACCGTTAAACAAGTTAGGAGTTTCCTTGGCCTAGCCAGCTATTGTCGCCGCTTTGTTGAAAACTTCTCCAAAGTAGCCAAACCCCTCACGGAACTTCTCAAGAAAGATAAAAAGTTCGAGTGGTCCCCACAGTGTGAGTACAGTTTTCAGGAACTGAAAAGGCGCCTGACTTCTGCTCCCATACTTGTGCCACCGGATTTCACTAAAGACTTTATTATCTACTGCGACGCCTCACGACAGGGACTAGGTTGCATTCTTATGCAGGATCGTCATGTGATTGCCTATGCATCTCGACAGTTGCATCCACATGAGGAGAATTATCCTACACATGATCTAGAGCTTGCAGCCGTAGTCTATGCACTCAAGACCTGGCGACATTACCTCCTTGGTAAACGTTGCGAGATCTACACCGATCACCAGAGTCTCAAGTATATCTTCACCCAACCGGATCTGAACCTTAGGCAAAGACGTTGGTTGGAGTTGATCACAGATTATGATCTAGGGATTACCTACACCCCAGGCAAAGCCAATGTCATGGCTGATGCTCTAAGTCGTAAATCCTATTGCAACAATCTCATGTTGCAGCAAGGCCAACCACTTCTCCATGAGGAATTCTGTAAGCTTAATCTTCACATAGCTTCTCACGGATTTCTCTCTACCTTGGTGGCGAAACCTGATCTTGAGGATCGGATTATCGCTGCTCAAAAGCAAGACACAGGAATTTCTCGGATCAAGAGAAACATTAAGAAGGGAGTTGGTGGATGTTTCTCTATGGATGATCGTGGTGTTGTTTTCTTTGAGAATCGCTTGGTGGTTCCCAAGAATCAACATCTGCGACAATTGATTCTTAAGGAGGCGCATGAATCTCCTCTCACGATTCATCCCGGTAGTACTAAGATGTATCAGGACCTACGCCAGAGGTTCTGGTGGACTAGGATGAAGAGAGAAATCGCAGAGTTCATTGCTAAATGTGACGTTTGTCGTCGCGTTAAGGCAGAGCATCAAAGACCTGCTGGCACCCTTCAGCCTTTAGCTATTCCTGAATGGAAATGGGATAAAGTTGGTATGGACTTCATCACCGGCTTTCCCAGGACCAAGAGAGGGAATAACGCTATCTTCGTAGTCGTTGATCGTCTTTCCAAAGTGGCTCACTTCCTTCCTGTTCGAGAGAGTATCACTGCTAGTCAGCTTGCTGACTTATATATTTCTCGAATAGTGTCACTCCATGGTGTTCCACTAGAGATTAATTCAGACCGTGGCAGTCTTTTCACTTCTCATTTCTGGGAGAGTTTCCAAACTGCCATGGGAACCCATCTTTCCTTCAGTACCGCTTTCCACCCTCAGTCGAGTGGTCAGGTGGAACGGGTCAATCAAATTCTCGAAGACATGCTTAGAGCTTGCGTTATCTCATTCGGTATGGATTGGGAGAAATGTCTTCCTTTCGCCGAGTTTGCTTATAACAATAGCTACCAATCCAGCCTCAAGAAAGCTCCTTTTGAGGTTCTCTATGGACGAAGATGTCGAACACCTTTGAACTGGTCAGAAACCGGTGAAAGACAATTCTTTGGACCAGACATGATCCAGGAGGCAGAAGAGCAAGTTCGCATCATTCGTGAGAATTTGAAAACAGCCCAATCTCGTCAAAAGAGTCAGTATGATCGTCATCATAAGGATATGACTTATGAATTTGGCGACCAAGCTTACCTTCGGGTTACTCCCTTGAAGGGTACCCATCGTTTCGGTATCAAGGGCAAGTTGGCTCCTCGTTACATTGGTCCTCTTCGCATTCTCGCTAAATGAGGAGAGGTTGCCTACCAGTTGGAACTACCCCCACATCTTTCTCGAGTTCATGATGTCTTCCACGTCTCTCAACTCAGGCGTTGCTTCTCGGATCCCATCCGTGGAGTGGACCACGAAATGCTTGATCTCCAAGATAACCTCACATACCGAGAGTACCCGGTTCGCATTCTTGATCAAGCAGAGCGTGTCACTCGACGTCAGAACATCAAGTTTCTCAAAGTTCAGTGGTCTCATCATTCCGAGAGAGAAGCTACTTGGGAGCGAGAAGATCGTCTTTGACTGGAGTACCCCGCTTTCTTTCCGTCAATCCTTGAATCTCGGGACGAGATTTTTTCAAGTGGGGGCGAGTTGTCACATCCCTAGTCTGGTATGACTTAGACTAGCTAGCCATTTGTGCATCATATTTAAATTTCATTTAAATTTGAAATGAGGATTGGTGGAACCCTCAGAATCATTTTTGAAAATGACCCAAATAAAAATTTCTCCAAAAGGATCCAAGAAAATGCTCATGATGCCCTCTGAAAATATTGGACAGAGATAAAAATCAAAACAATATTTTTAGGAGCTCATGGATATTTATTTTGGCCATTTGGATTAATTCGATAAATATTTGCTTTGGAAATATATTGCTATATATATGAAATATGGTCCAAAAATTATGCCATTTATAAAGGAGCTCTGGAATAATATATCTAGCTCCTGCAAAATTGGCATAAGGTGATAAAATGATTTAATATTTTAATTAAATCAAAACAAATGTCAGAAATTAGAAAACAAAAATAAATAAAGAGAAGAAGCTTACCTGGGGCTCTCCCCTGCGCAGCCCAGCAGCAGCAGGCCGGCCCAGCCAGGAGGCGGCCCAGCCCGCCAGCTCCTTTGTCGTCTTCTCCCCCTCGCCCAAGCAGGTGCGTGCCCGCGCCACAGCCGGCCGCGGCCACGCGCCCGGCCACGCCACCTCCCTCCCTGCCTGCCTGCCTCTCCCCTCCTCGTCTGGATGCCTGGAACGACGCCACGCGCCGCCCCGGTCCTTTTCCCCTCCCTCTCGCTCTCCCTCCTCCCTGGTTCTCTCTTCCTCGAGCGCACCCGAGCGCTGCCGCCACCATCGCTCACCGTTGCCGTGGCCACCAGCCTCCCCTCGCCTCCCCGACACGCTTCCGAGCTCCGCCACAACCCCCTCCACCTCCTCGTCGAGCCATGAACCTCCGGACGGCCTCCATCGTCGCCACCCTCGTCGTCTTCATCGCCGGCCACCGTAGATCTCCACCGCCCGCACGTCGCCGTCCGACCTCCCCCGAGCTCTCCGACGACGTCCTCGAGCCCGCCGTGAGCCCCCGCTTCGGTTCCCCCTTCTCCCTTGCCTCCCCGCGCTCTGTAGCTAGCCCCGCCATCGATGCCGAGCTCCGGCCGCCGCCGCGAGCGTTGCTCCGGCGAGCTCCGGCCTTCCCAGCTCCTCCCCCTGCCACCGTTGGATGCGCACGAGCCCCAGCTCCTCGTAGATGGGCTCGGCCATCGATTTGATCGCCGGAGCCGCCGTTCCGATCAGCGCCGCCGCGTCTGTGTGCTCGCCGGCGTTGAACTCCGGTGGGATGACGTGGCCGCCATTAGCAGCTAACAGCCCGCTTAATTAACCCCCTGAGGCTGACATGTGGGCCCCGGTGCCCCCTAATCTTTAATTAAGTTAATCTAACCCTCTGTTTACCCTGTGACACTGTCGGGTGGACCCCACGTGTCAGATTTGACCTGGACAGCCGCGTTGACCCGCTGATGTAGTGATGACGTCATGCTGACGCAATTATATATTTTCTGGAATTAAAATAATTCAGAAATTCCAGAAAATGATTTAAACTTCAAAAATTCATAGAAATTCAACCGTAGCTCAGATTGAAATATTTTATATATGAAAAATTATCAGAAAAATGCAATCTTTCCATCTGCACTAGTTTCATGCATGACAAACCAACTTATACATGCTGAATATGAGAAAATACATTATGGCATATATAAGAGACTTAATTTAGTAATGCATTTGAACCTTTGGTTCAAATGGACTTCAAACCAAATGTTTACTAGTTGCATTAGCTCAAACAGCATCACATCTACATGCCATGTTCATGCATCATATTGTTGCATATGATTGTGTATTGATTGCCGGCACCGTTCCTTCTCGATAGGTCCTGCTCCGGAGACGTTCCAGAGTACCTGTCCGTGAAGCAGTGCCTCCCTTGTTGATTTACCAGGCAAGCAAACCCCCTTGTTCATTTCGATAAAACCCTACTCTCTCGCTTCTGCTCTCAGTTATTGCATTAGGACAACAACGGTTCATCTGCTACTTTGTGCTGCGGTAGTTGAACCCATTCCTCTGCATGACCTGTCATTGCCACAGTAAATAGTTGAAACCCACTAGCATGTGTAGGAGTTGATTGAAGCCACTGATGTGTTCCTACCATGCTATGCCTGCTATTGCTTAGAGTTGTGTCAGGTCTGATTCATTGGGAATGAATTGGAGTGTCACGATATGTTCTGATGCTGAGAGTTAAGTGTGTGAACACGATTTGGTAAAGGTAGCGGTGAGAGGCCATGTAGGAGTACATGGTGGGTTGTCTCACTGGAACCGTCCTTAAGCACTGAGTTCTATGTATGTTGTCCAATGACTCGATACTACCACACATTGGGTTCCGGTAAATCGACCCCTCTCGACTTATTAACCAACTTGGTCTCTGTCCAGGAGTCGCAACTAGTTTCTGGTGTTTGTAGGTAGTGCTATTTTTCTACCAAGTGGCACCCGGCAGGGTGGGCTTGGGACAGACTAGGCACACGTGGCCTGGTGTACCGAGTGGCACCCGGATGGTGGGCTCGGGAACCCTGCTCACATCGTTTGTGGCCGTGAGCGACACCCCGGCCGGATCTCCTTGCGGATGGAACCCGAATAGGCGATAAACCTGGACTAGAGTCTTGTGTGGTTAGTCAGGTCGTGGCCGACACCCTCGCCAGGCTTCCGCTTGAAGGTTGCCGAGATACATGACGTGTACATGGCGGTAAGTGGCGAGAGCGTGTGTGAAGAAGTACACCCCTGCAGGGTTAACATGATCTATTCGAATAGCCGGGTCCGCGGTTATGGACTTCTTGGATGCTTACATGGTACATAGACAACTTGAAGTGGATACTATAAAATGCTCAAGACAAGTGTGAGTGCTATGGATAGCCTTCTCGTAGGGAGACGGGGATGAATCCATAGTAGTGTATTGTGTGGTGATTAGTGGACTCGTGTACGTTGTTTCACCTCCAGAGTTTCTGGTAGTCGTAGAACAGGATAGCCACAGAGTCAAAGATGGCTTGCTGCAACTAAACCCCACGTTACCCTCTTGATACAAATGCATGTATGATAGGATCTGATGTAAGTCTTGCTGAGTACCTTTGTACTCATGTTGCTTTATTTATGTTTTTGCAGCGGAGACTTCGGTCTTACTAGTGTTCTCGTGGACTTCGACTAGTAGCTAGTACCTCAGCTACGATCTTGATCGGATGTTGTAGATAGTCAGGCTTTCAGCCTTTTTCATTTATAGATGTCTGTACTCAGACATGTAATGCTTCCGCTTGTTGCTTGTATGCTCTGTATGATGGGTTTTGTGACCCCTGTTTGCAATAAATGCTGTGATGGCTCTTCTGAGCCTATATCTATATAAGTTGTTGAGTTATGCTGTGATGCCATGTTGTACAGCACATACTTGCATGTTATGCGTACGTGTAATGTGTATTGCTATGTGTGGGATCTGACTATCTAGTTGTTTATCCTTAGTAGTTCTCTCTTACCGGGAAATGTCTCCTAGTGCTTCCACTGAGCCCTGGTAGCTTGCTACTGCTCCGGAACACTTAGGTTGGCCGGCATGTGTCCTTCTTCGATCCTGTGTCTGTCCCTTCGGGGAAATGTCACGCGATGAATACCGGAGTCCTGCTAGCCCGCTACAGCCCGGTTCACCGGAGTCCTGTTAGCCCAGTGCTACAGCCTGGATTCACTCGTTGATGACGGACACGTTCGATGCTGGGTCATGGATGCCTGTCCCTGTAAGTTAGTGCCACTTTGGGTTTACGACTAGCCATGTCAGCCCGGGCTCTTTATCATATGGATGCTAGCGACACCATCATATACGTGTGCCAAAATGCGCAAACGGTCCCGGGCAAAGGTAAGGCGACACCCGTGGGGATACCGTGCGTGAGGCCGCAAAGTGATATGAGGTGTTACATGCTAGATCGATGTGGCATCGAGTCGGGGTCCTGACACTATACACAGAATCTTAGCAGCAGCGAGGGTTAAAAACCCTCGCTACTACTACTTGCTAGCAGCGCAGGTTTTTAAACCTTGCTACTACTAAGTTGATAGCAGCAGCGCGGGTTTGTAACCCTCGCTACTACTAAGCGGTCTCTACCATGCCCCCCCGGGATATGCCATAGTAGTAGCGCGGGTTTTTAACCCTCGCTACTACTAAGTTGATAGCAGTAGCGCGGGTTTTTAACCCTCGCTACTAGTAAATATCTTCAATTATGCCCCGCGCACAGACTGCAGTAGTAGCGCGGGTAGTAAAACCTACGCTACTACTACGTGGATAGCCATAGCGCAGGTCAGACACCCACGCTACAACTAGTCTCCCACACCACCCACCCCCGCAGGATACGCTCCCACCGGCAACCGTCCCACACCACCCAACCCACGTTTGACTTAAAAAAATCCAACGCCCAATCCAGATCCCCTCTGCCTCCATCCCCCGCTGCGTGCGCCACGCCGGCGGCCGCTCGGCCGCCGCTCCCCGTCTCGCGCCGCTGCCCGCCTCCCCCTCCGCCGCGCACGTGCCCTCCCGCCGCGGCCCCAACTCCGCCTCCGCCACTTTCGCTGCACTGCCTTGTCCCCCGCGGCATCGGCGTCGGTGGTGTCGGCGTCGCCGGTGGCCTGGGATTGGACCCGTTGGAGCCGCCACTTCGCGGTGGTAGACCAGGCCGAGAGCTACTTCTCCGTGCTGCACTTCCAGCTCAAGGAGGCCGTGGAGGGCGAGGACTTCGCCGAGGCTGCCGCCCTCAAGTGCGCGCTCCCGATGTTCTTAATACCTAGGGTTTGTTCCCGTCCCCTGTTTTGTTTCTTTCAGCTTTACCGTCTGTGATTTAGTGGGTGCGGATGCGGATGTGCTCAGCACAACTCCTGCTCTGGTTTTTTAGCTTGCTGTGACGAGATGCAGCCACAGACTGAGCGGAGATCCTCAGAATTTGGGAGAGGTTTTCATATTAGAGAGGGGCCTGGCTCTTAGAAATAAACAGATTGGGAGAGGCTGGCTTGTCGACCAGTTTCATTTCGCGATTATCGCGAGATTAAATCCCGAGCTAACGACTGCTTCTGCTTTTCACTTGCAAAGGTACTAGCATCCAGGAATAAGAGAAGCTTAAGCTAGCACCACTTTTTAATACTAGTACAATGTCACCCTTGTTTTGATTCTCAAAAACAAAAAAATGTCACCTCTGTTCTGTTCCAAATCAATTATAAGATGTTTCCGATATTTTAATATGGACTGCGTACAGGCTGAAATTAGCTAACAAACACACCAAAACGCGTTTATATACATCTGGTTCAGAAAAATGTTTATAAATCAAAACACAAGGAGTAATTACTTGTTCGGAGAATATACGAAAACAGGGCGCACAAAACACGACACTTATTGTTTTGGTTGAGGAGCAGCAGTACCGACTGATTTAGTGGTTTGTGTCTTTCAGCTTTACCCACTTGGTACCGCAGTATACTTGATGATACAAGTTGTCATCTACCTATTTTACCTACCAATTGACTTTGTTCCATTGTGTCTTTTCTGATCTGCTCATCAATAAATGCTGCTGGAACTTAGTTTGTGAACCGAAATGTGTCATATTTCAAGTCTCACTGTCATATGTCCTAAGTAACTAGTGCAAATGCAAATTTGTCCTCTTGTCTTGAGGCTATCTGAAATTATTTGTTGTTTTTGAGCTGTATGGGCAGCATTAACATAGGTGCTCCTCTATCGTGCTGCTACGTACTTGGTACTTCAACCTTCTCCACCGATTAATGAGCTCCGCCATCGAATGTAGCTCTTGTGCTGTGTTGCTGTTCTAGCCAAAGGTTTTCTCTTAATTTTTATACATCTACATCCCCTCCTATGATGCTAGCTGAAGCACCTTGTTGAGTTATTTTGGAATGTTTTATGCACTTTTCTGCATATGATTAGTCCTTGCTTTTGAGTTATGATATGTTATGCTAACAATTTTATGGGACTACATGTTTTGAGATCTTTGCTTTCCCATGCAATCAGTTTGGTGGGCAGGAACTTGGCATTGATAAGGAAATTGTTCAGATTGCTTGCACTCGTTTCCATGCCGAGTATCTGATTTTTGACAAGGTAAATGTGTGCTTGATACTTCCTCCTCCTTTTTGGTGTCTCTGTTTCAAGCTGAAAGAAACGATTGCTTTAGTGTACAATGTACACTATGACTGCTTCCATAACAGCTACTATATTTAATTGAGGAAAACTGATCCAACATGTCTTATCTATTCATTGCTACTTTGTATGTGCCTTATGATATGTCCTTGTATATGTCTGGACTCAAATATGAGTGTCTTGGTCCTTCTTATACTATTTTTTAATGATCTCAGTCAGCCTCTTTCGCACCCATTGTGTCGAGGACCAATGCCAATATGTTGATTTTGATGTCATTTGATTTGTGAGTAAATAGAAGTTAACCTGATTATGTGGTTGCATGATTTGCCTGATTCTGTGTTTCTTTTGGGCTTTATGTTTTTCTATGCACTTGTCAAATCTATATGTGTTCTTATATAACTATTCTCTGCACTTTTCACTACTAGAAAATAGCTTATAGCTTCAGTTGTGCATTATGGCTTAATTAAGAATCTCTGGAAAAAATGTTGCACATTGGCATCTACATGTACCACATTGTTTTTTCGTGCCATTCTTCTGAAGAATCTGAAGTTTCTGAACCTTTTTTTGTAATGTTGCAGGGTTTTGGTGGGCCAGAGCAAGGGACGTGACTGCCTTGCAACTCAAGGCGGCGGCTGCCGTCAGTCAGGTGTGGCTCTTCGAGGCTATCCAGTGTGTTCCATCGCAGCTACAGGCCGCAAGTTCAGGCGGGGCAGGCACCGCACATTGACAAGTGGTCCAATTTTCGGATCGGGCCATAACAACTTACATAGGTAGTTGCTTATGTAACTGTGCGATAGAATGGAATTATACATGAGTTGCTGCTACAATGAGGAACGTAGTTGCTTATGTAACTGTGTGATAGAATGGAATTATACATGAGTTGTTGCTACAACGAGGAACTGAAGAAGATTCAGAAACTGTGTGCTAGAATGAATTTGGTTGATTTTATTTTTTTAATTCCCAATAAGCTAGTAGTAGCGTGGGGATAAAATGGCACGCTACTAGTATTTAGGATACTAGTAGCGTTGGCACTATAGACACGCGCGGCTCCATAATAGCAGTAGCGTGGGTTGAACCCTCGCTACTACTAACAAAGTTAGTAGTAGCGCGGGTTCGACCCACGCTACTACTAACTTTTAGCTGTAGTGCGATACTAGTAGCGCGGATACCCGCGCTACTAGTAGCCATTTTACCCGCGCTGCTAGTAGCCTTTTCCCTAGTAGTGTGGGCTCATTATCGCTTCCTTATAGTTCGTAGGTTCGCCATGGTCTAGTTACATGACCTCCAAAATAGGATTACCGTACCACTCTGGTGCAGATTTTACTCTGGTTGACCTATGAGGTTCTATAGTAACTTGATCTGAAGTTTCATGATCAACATCATTAGCTTCCTCACTTATTGGTGTAGTCATCACCGGAACCGGTTTCTATGATGAACTATTTGCAATAAAGGAGCAGGTATAGTAATCTCATCAAGTTCTACTTTCCTCCCACTCATTTCTTTCGAGAGAAACTCCTTCTCTAGAAAGGATCCATTCTTAGCAACAAATGTCTTGCCTTCAGATCTGTGATAGAAGGTGTACCCAACAATTTCCTTTGGGTATCCTATGAAGACACATTTCTCCGATTTGGGTTCGAGCTTATCGGGTTGAAGATTTTTCACATAAGCATCGCAGCACCAAACTTTAAGAAACGACAACTTTGGTTTCTTGCAAACCACAATTCATAAGGCGTCGTCTCAATGGATTTTGATGGTGCCCTATTTAACGTGAATGTGGCCGTCTCTAAAGCATAACCCCAAAACGATAGTGGTAAATCAGTAAGAGACATCATAGATCGCACCATATCTAGTAAAGTACGATTACGACGTTCAGACACACCATTACGCTATGGTGTTCCAGGTGGCGTGAGTTGCGAAACTATTCCGCATTGCTTCAAATGTAAACCAAACTCGTAACTCAAATATTCTCCTCCACGATCAGATCGTAGGAACTTTATTTTCTTGTTATGATGATTTTCAACTTCACTCTGAAATTCTTTGAACTTTTCAAATGTTTCAGACTTATGTTTCATTAAGTAGATATACCCACATCTGCTCAAATCATCTGTGAAGGTGAGAAAATAATGATACCCACCGCGAGCCTCAACATTCACTGGACCACATACATCAGTATGTATGATTTCCAACAAATCAGTTTCTTACTCCATAGTTCCGGAGAACGGCGTTTTAGTCATCTTGCCCATGAGGCATGGTTCGCAAGTACCAATTGATTCATAATCAAGTGATTCCAAACGTCCATCAGTATGGAGTTTCTTCATGCGCTTTACACCAATATGACCTAAACGGCAGTGCCACAAATAAGTTGCACTATCATTATCAACTCTGCATCTTTTGGCTTCAACATTATGAATATGTGTATCACTACTCTCGAGATTCATCAAAAATAGACCACTCTTTAAGGGTGCATGACCATAAAAGATATTACTTATATAAATAGAACAACCATTATTCTTAGATTAAAATGAATAACTGTCTCGCATCAAACAAGATCCAGATATAATGTTCATGCTCAATGCTGGCACCAAATAATAATTATTTAGGTCTAAAACTAATCCCGAAGGTAGATGTAGAGGTAGCGTGCCGATGGCGATCACATCGACTTTGGAACCATTTCCCACGCGCATCGTCACCTCGTCCTTAGCCAGTGTCCGCTTAATCTGTAGTCCCTGTTTCGAGCGCAACAGAACCAACATCAAATACCCAGGTGCTACTGCGAGCTCTGGTAAGGTACACATCAATAACATGTATATCACATATACCTTTGTTCACCTTGCCATCCTTCTTATCCGCCAAATACTTGGGGCAGTTCCACTTCCAGTTACTAGTCTGCTTGCAGTAGAAGCACTCAGTCAAAGGCTTAGGTCCAAACTTGGGTTTCTTCTCTTGAGCACCAACTTGTTTGCTGTTCTTCTTGAAGTTCCCCTTCTTTTTCCCTTTGCCCTTTGTCTTGAAACTGGTGGTCTTATTGACCATCAACACTTGATGCTCCTTCTTGATTTCCACCTACGTAGCCTTTAACATTGCGAAGACCTCGGGAATTGTCTTATCCATCCCTTGCACATTATAGTTTATCACGAAGCTCTTGTAGCTTGGTGGCAGTGATTGAAGAATTCTGTCAATGACGCTATCATCCGGAAGATTAACTCCCAGTTGAATCAAGTGATTGTTATACTGTGACACCCCGGCTCAGAGCGACCGGTTTACCTTGCATTGCCAGCCCAGAGACCTTGTCTTCTGGCAACACACAACAACTTGGTACAGAAAAACAACTCCTTTATTCATGCTAGCAGAGCATAGTTTATTATATTACAACAGTTAGCGAGGCCAAGCGGCACACACGGTGCGGCTGAACAATATGTACATTATTTAGTGAACATAAAGGGGACTCGATCATGACAACTACACGGCAGCGGAACAACGTCGTAGCAGAACTCCATAGCATGGGGACACCGATGTGGACACGATCTAGACACGGACAGCACTCCTTTCCAATGAGACTTTCCTAAAATCTGGCATGACATGCCAGGTTAGTACATTGAATGTACTTGCAAGCTCACAACAAGCATAAACATAATGACAAACAATATCATGATACTTAGCCAATTAATAACAATGAAACAATATATACAACATGCTGTGAATATGCTCAACTGGTACTCGTCCCATGGACTGGCTTACCGAACATGATCATTTCCATACCACAAACATGATGATCTAAAAAACAAACTCGTGAAACTTACTGCGATCACAACCCGACCAATACATGGCCCGTGATCCTTGCGACGATCACAACCCGACCAACACGTGGCACGTGATCCTTACGGCGATCACAACCCGACCAATACATGGCCCAACTCAACATGATGGCCTTACTGCCATCCTTAGTGCAAACTTAGTGTGCAAATTTATTAAGTGTTGACCCATGGTGTACCCTACTTTCGAGTGTGTATGTAACCGTAGACTCGGCTATCGATAGATTAATACACTCTGCAAAGGTTAGTACACTGTACCCACACTACGGAACCCATGGCCTCGCACTCCCATTCGGGTGGACCAACCGCATTCCAACGAAACCAATTCATTGTCATGACACTCTCCCGGCCACTCCGACTCAGTCCCCATCGGGCTAGTCCTGGGTGGCCCCGTGTCTACCTCCAGACACCTCGACCACCGTTGTGGCCATGATCCACTCTGGGACCTGGTACCAAAACTTAACTAACAACAGGCTCACAAGGTTATGCCTGCTTACCGGGCCAGGGTACAACACGCCCATAACCTTCCCTAGATGGAGGCACCGACCAGAGGCACGACAATGAAACGCATTAAGGCCGTCCCATATTGGCAAATGTGGTTGCACCGGGAAAGACTCATTTCAGCGGCACCATGACCCGGTCAACAACATATCCAAGTTGAGTTACTTATCAGGTTCAACTTAAAGTGAACATAACCGGTGTCATAATGCCATGCTATGCAACACTATGCATCACATAACCATGAAAATAACTAAATCAACCACGCTCCCATGGAGCCACCATCAAGTCAAGATACTTCTCTGGTTAAGATCACACCTCACATAAACCAGAATCATTTCAAGCAATCTCATCATTTTTCATCATGCAAGAATAATAATTAAACTAATTATATAACTCCATGACCATATCATTTATTCATTACTCATAATTAAGTTCTTGTTAGCTCATCAACAAGATTTACTTCAAACTTTCTGTACATCAAGCATTTTAAAATGACAAGCATCTAACAGAATATAATTATCATATAAATAATTTAAATGCATGAATAATCATAAG
This sequence comes from Triticum dicoccoides, assembly GCF_002162155.2. NCBI lineage: Eukaryota > Viridiplantae > Streptophyta > Magnoliopsida > Poales > Poaceae > Triticum > Triticum dicoccoides. The sequence goes on from NC_041391.1 coordinate 253,612,910, forward strand.
TTCAAGTAGGAAAATCACAAATATTGAAGTGGCACTATGAAAATGTTGCTGCGGCTTGCCTAAGTGCTGATGAGGATCACAAAGCTCCTGGTGATCCTCAAGACAAGCTTGCTCTTCTGAAAATAATGAAAACCACAAAAATAAAACATCAAGAAACCTTCTGAAAATTACCAGACAATCTAGACAGCAAGGTAAAATCCCATCTTTTGGGTGTTGTTAGATTTTCGGACAAAGAACACAATGCAAAAAAGAATCAATGCATTTGGACTTATAGATAAAAAGTATGGCTATTTGAAGTTTCCTGGATTTAAATGAATTTGAAATAAAAATAATCAAACTAGGGTGGGTGATGTCGAAGGCGTAAACGCCCAGGGCGCCACCAGTCATACCGCTTCGTGCGCATAATGAGTGGCTGACTAGCAGGCCCCGCTAGTCAAGTCAGAAGGAGGGGAGAGGGAAACAGAGGGAGGCGGCGCTTCGCCGGAGCACACGCCGGCGACGAGGGTTCTTGGGGTCAAACGAGAGGGGGGATCGAAGGAGAAGAAGGTTGCGCACCTGCCCGTACGCGTAGCGTAGCTAGAGGTGACCGGACGGTGTCGGAATCGTCCTCTCCAGCAGAGGCAGAGGGCGGAGGTTGCCGGAGACGAAGACGACGACGGCTCGGGGCGGCTCCAGGGGATCCAGCGGGGTGGAACGGCCTCACCGAAGAGTGGCGGAGGCCCTGGCAGGGTCGCCCTGGCCTGGGAGGGGCTGGAGTTGCGGGGATGATCCGAAGGGGATCGCCAGCGAGCTCGAGCTTCAGGGCGACAGCCCGCAGCCTGCCCGGCCGGGCTGTGGCTTCTACAAGCTTATGGAGGGTGTGGGAGTAGTTGCGGGTGCTCCAAGAGGCTGGGGTGGCGGCCTTTATAGGCGGGCAGCGAGGAGGGTTCGGGCTCCGCAGAGGACACCTGTCCATGGCGCCCGGCGACGAACGGCGCCAGAGAGAGAGGGGGAAGACGACGGAGGTCACGCAGGAACTATTTACGGGCGCGGACGAGCACAGGAGCGAGGGGGAAAGCGACGAGCACAGTGCGCCACGCACTGTGTCGTTGGCCGGACCATGCCCATGCTCACTGCGGCGAGCTCCAGCGTCGGCGAGCACCAGGGGGGAGTTAAGGGGGTGGAGACGAGGCTGGTGGCGAGGCATGGCATGCTTGGGCCGGCTCGACAGCGAGCACGCGCTCAACAAAGCGCTAGGCGGCAGGCAGAGCGCGTGTTTTGCATGCCAGCAAGCCCAGACGAACGCGGTCACCGTGTGAACCATGACATCAGGCCACCCTAAGCACTAACCATGATGTCTGGCGTGTAGTCCTTAGTGGTTTGAAGTGTTACCACGGTTTGGCTTGGATCCAAGTGCAGTAGAAATGGATTTGTACTGCTGGCAAGTTTTTGGACAGTAACCTTGGAGATTTACTGTGGTCAAACCACTGGGAGTTGAGGGCTAAGCTTTGGGGGTTTACTTACACTTACTAAGGTAAATAGGCACAAGAAAAACCAGCTACAATGGAGCTAGTAAAAAGGTAGTTGCTGTAGAAACTACCATTTTTGTCCAGAAATGAATTTATTTTCTGTAGCATAAATATTCCAAAGAGTGGTGAAACATTTTTTCTCAAAAAGGTGCCCTAGGGTCCAAAGAATAATTGGAATTTTTCTCAGGATTTTTGGGGCAAGAAAAATTAGGGTTACTTTGGAGCACAACGGGCTAACTAGGGTTTTGGGGGGCAAAATGAATATTTTTCATTTAAGAAAAATATTCCAAGCAATATCTTGAGATGATCCTGAGGTGAAATGATGGATTCTAGGAGGAGAGGGAGCACTTGGGTGAAAATCAAGGGGTACCCAAGTGGTTAAGTCCAAATGAAATGATTCAAAAACTTCAAATTCAAAACCAACTCAACTGGAAACCAGGCAAAGAAAAGAGGGCAAAAACCAGGCTGTCACAAACCTCCCCCACTTAGAATGAATCTCGTCCTCGAGATTCGGTTTCTTGGAAAAACCATTCTGGATAGCATGCCCTAAGAAATTCTTCTGATTCCCATGTTGATTCTAACTCTGTGTGATGCTTCCATTGGACTTTGTAAAACTTTCGTGCTTTACTGCGAGTGACTCTTTCCATTTGATCCAAAAATTTCACTGGCCTCTCTTCATAGGTTAAGTCCTTTTCCAGCTCTATCTCTGTCAAATCGGTCTTTTTCTCGGGCGGTGATATGCACCATCGCAATTGTGAAACGTGGAACACGTTGTGCACGTCTAACAACACAGGGGGCAACTCCAACTGATATGCCACAACACCCACTCGTGTCATAACGGGAAATGGACCAATAAATTTGGGTGCCAATTTTCCACGGGTTTGAAACCTCTTGATACCTTTCATAGGCGTGACTCGAAGATAGACATGTTCTCCGGGTTCAAAGCTGATCTGTCGGTGTTTTGCATCATATTAACTCTTCTGTCGCGATTTGGCCAATTGCAATCTGTCTCGGATCTCCTTGACTTGCTTTTCGGCTTCCAGCATGAGATTCGTTCCGAAAATATGGCTATCTCCGGTTTGAGACCAATTTAAGGGAGTGCGGCACTTACGGCCATACAAAGCTTCATATGGTGACATTTTTAAACTGGTCTGGAAGCTATTGTTATATGAGAACTCGGCGTATGGCAAGAAATCTTCCCATTTTGGGCCTTGGGCCAAAGCACAGGCTCGGAGCATATCTTCGAGTATTTGATTTACCCGTTCTGTCTGTCCATCCGTCTAAGGATGATAAGCGGTACTGTATTTTAGTTCTGTTCCTAGGGCTTGATGGAGACGGGACGAAAAAGCGGAGGTGAAAAGTGAACCTCGGTCAGAAGTGATGGTTCGGGGAACTCCATGCAGGCTGACTATTCTGGATACATACAGTTGTGCAAGCTCATCTGCTCGATATGAGGTTCTGATTGGGAGGAAGTGGGCTACCTTGGTTAATGTATCCACTATGACCCTGATCGCATCATTGCCTCGTCGGGTCTTAGGTAGTCCTGTGATGAAGTCCATACAGACATCATCCCATTTCCATTGTGACACTTGCAGCAGTTGGAGAAGTCCCGCTGGCTTCTGATACTCTGCCTTTACTTTGTTGCATATGTCACAACAGACCACGAAATAAGCAATGTCTTTCTTCATTCCATCCCACCAGAATATTTGTCGAAGGTCTTCGTACATTTTTGTACCTCCAGGGTGAATGGAATACGAGGATTCGTGGGCTTCTGACAGGATCTTCTGCTTCAAATCTGCTTGATTAGGCACACAAATCCTTCCCCTGAACCGGAGGGTACCGCACTGATCCTTCGAGAAATTGGAAAGCTTGACACGTTTCTGTAGATCGGCATCGCCTGGCTGGGCTTTGCGGATTTCTTCCTCAAGAGTAGGGGTAACTTTCATAATATTGGCAAGGCCCGCCTCAACTATGACCAGGTTGAGCTGAGCAATCTCTTCTTTAAGTTCGGGACGCAAAGATTCCAATATGACATTTAATCTGACGGACTTTCGACTGAGTACATCGGCAACCACGTTGGCCTTACCCAGATGGTAATTTATTCCAAGGTCATAATCCTTGACCAACTCAAGCCATCTTCATTGACGGAGATTTAAATCCGACTGAGTAAATATATATTTAGGGCTTTTTTGATAGGTAAAAATTTGGCACCTTTTTCCGATGAGGTAGTGTCTCCAAATTTTTAAAGCATGAACTACCGCGGCCATTTCCAAATCATGAGTGGGGTAATTTCCTTCGTGGGGTCATAGCTGCCGTGAGGCATAATCTACTACCTTGCCACCTTGCATAAGTACGCATCCCAGTCCTTGCCTGGAAGCGTCACAGTACACATCAAAGCTACGGTAGATATCTGGAAGTGTTAATACTGGTGCATTTGTCAGGCGTTTCTTTAACTCAGTGAAACTTTTCTCACAGTCTGTAGTCCATTCAAACTTCTTATCCTTCTTGAGCAGCTCTGTCATGGGTTTAGCAATTTTGGAAAACCCTTCAATGAAACGGCGGTAGTATCCGGCTAGTCCAAGAAAACTCTAGATCTGAGATACGGTTGCGGGTGGCAACCATTCGAGCACATCTTTTACCTTGCTTTGCTCCACGGCTATACCCTCAGCGGATAGCACATGCCCGAGGAATCCAACTTGTTTGAGCCAAAACTCGCATTTACTGAATTTGGCGTATAATTGATGCTCATGGAGTCGTTGTAACACTGCACAGAGGTGTTCCTTATGCTCTTCTTCACTTCTTGAGTAAATGAGTATATCATCGATGAAGACGACCACGAACTTATCGAGGAAGTCCATGAATACTTTATTCATCATGTGCATGAAGAAGGCGGGGGCGTTGGTGAGGCCAAAAGACATGACTGTATATTCATAGAGACCGTAGCGAGCGGTGAATGTGGTGTTGGGAATATCCTCCTTTTTAATTTTGAGCTGATAATATCCAGTCCGTAAATCGATCTTGGAGAACACCTTGGCTCCACTGAGCTAATCAAACAAATCATCAATTCTTGGTAGAGGGTATTTGTTTTTGATTGTGACATCATTCAATTAACGGTAATCCACACACATGCGGAGGCTGCCATCTTTCTTGTCCACAAAAATAGCAGGTGATCCCCATGGTGAGGAACTGGGCGGAAATACCCTGTTGGGAGCATTTCATCAAGCTGTTTCTTTAGTTCCACTAATTCTGATGACGACATTCGATAATATTTCTTGTGTATTGGTGTGGTTCCGGGCACAAGATCTATTGCAAACTCAATCTCTTGATCAGGTGGCATGCCTGGCAGTTCTTCTGGGAATACATCAGGAAACTTGCTGACCACCGGAATTAATTCCATTTCAGCTATTGCTGTAAAGACCATTTCCTTGGAGGGTATGCTCCTACGAGCAATAAATTTTGTAGTTTGTCCCTCTTGACCGGTCAGGTTGACTTCTCGGGTCGCACAATTTATGCACACTCTGAGTCAGCCAATTCATACCCAAGATAAACATCCAACTTATCAGACTCAATATGTATCAAAGAGGTTGGAAAACGGACTCCGTTGATATTGACTTCCAAATTACGGCAGACTAGATTGCTTCTGATAAGGGATCCCGGGGTTTGTACCAGCATATTCTTGCCCAAAAGCGAACAAGGAAATTTGTTTTGGGCAAAAAACTCCGAGAAATAAAAGAGTGGGAAGCCCCAGAGTCAAATAAAATTACTACAGGTATGTTATTAACAGGGAACATACGAATGACGACTTTGGGATTATCTTGGGATTCGTTGGTGGAAATGTGATGAACGTATCCCGTGATGTCGTGCTGATTTGGGCATGCCTCCAGATAATGGACTTCTGGCTTGAATGTAGCATCAGTCCGGTTGTTCTTGGGACATTTTTTGGCATAATGTCCGGTTTGTCCACAACTGTAACAAGAATTGTTGCGCGGGCAATTCTCCAGAACTGGGTTGAGCACGTCATTCTTGACTTGGGTGGTGGCCTTGTTAACATTTTGTTGCCAATTGGGCTCGTATGCTACCTGAGTCGGCTGCCAGGTAAGAGCCTTCTGCAATGGCTGCATTTCCTTTCTTGGCTCAAACTTGCGTTTGTGATCGTTATGGGCAGGCTTATTATCTGATACAAGCTTGTGTTCCCTTTCAGCAATGAAAGCCTTGTTCACCAAGGTTTGGAAATCTGGGAAATCGAACATACTGAGAGCACAACGGAGTTGCAGGTTTAATCCACCAAGAAACCTGTCCATCTTTCTTTCCCAACGTAATATTGAGAGTAACGTGACAGGTGATTGAATTTCTGCAAATATTCTCCCACAGACTGACTTCCTTGGAGGAACACGAGAAATTCATGCTGCTTAGTCTTCATAATTCCCGTAGGGATGTGATATTGAATCTTGACCAGGTAATTTCTTCATCAGCAGTCCCCATGGCTTTTTCATTTTCCCACCATATGGCAGCAGCGCCTTCAAGATAATGTGTTACAAATGGAACCTTATCCCCTTCATCAGTTCGAGCAACCTCAACCTTCTTTTCCATAGTTCTCAGCCAATCATCTACATCCAAGGGGTCAATGGCCTGACTAAACCTGGGAGGCTTAGTCCTTTGAAAATCAGATAACTTGAAGTGATGGCTGGGCTGATTTCCATTCTGCCCAACCATAGCTTGGATACTTCTGAATATTTCCATCAGATCATTATTTCGTCTTTCCTCGAACATACGCATAATTTGCTCGGTGGAGGGACGATTTGGTGGTGGAGGCGGTGGTGGAACGTACGGCTCGGGTCATTGTCCTTCCTGTCGTGCGGAACGTCGAACAGGAGAACCCTCGCGAACGTTGCTACTGCAGCCTCCCCACATCATGCTAATATGATTTTTCTGAAGTCAACGCAACCGAGATGAGAAGCATTCAAAAACAAACTGGGGAGAAGCCAGCAACAAAAATCCGAGTAAAACCGAAATGGCGAAGAAAATACGGCGAATAAAATAAAGTCCAACATAATTATGCATAGACTCGTACATGAAAGATAAAAACATGTCAGGTCCAACTACCTTCATACATGAAACAAAACATCATGACTCGTACGACTACATCCATACTCCATCCTCACGATTGCGAATACTCGGAAGCTCTACTGCTCTGCTGTTGTTGTAGGGTCCTCTCCGGAAGCGGACTCGGATCCTGAACTGACTAGGTTAACTGAGACCTCCGGGTTAAAAGTGACACGACGACGCTGCCTCGAGGGCTCTCCCTCTGGAGCAGGTGGAGGGTGAATCATCGGGGCTACAGGAGTGGCGAGGAGTGAAACCCACTCAGCAGGAGCACTAAGTGGACTCACAGTCGCGGTGCCCGAGCTACTCGGAGGAGTAACTGGGGAAACAGGGGATCTAGAACTGGCAGGAATATAGGGAGTAAATCCTACAGATGGTGGAGTAGTGGCTGAGCTAGCAGAGACTAAAGCAGAGGCTAAAGCAGTACGGGCACGACTCAGCTCACGAGCCAGCTCGTAGATCAGAAGATAGCTAGCAGTGATGTAGCGAGAAAGGTGGCTAGCTACACTATCATACTCCGGATCAATGACAGGGAAACGGACACGACCATTATTGTGGAGAGAAGGATAGTAATGGAAACATGGGTGGTTCTGCATCCGGACCTCGTTGTAGAGGAGCTCAACAAGTACCTTGAATGTAGCAAACTGGACAGCCTGAGAAGCGGTAGAAGCGTAGCCGCTTCGAGAGGTACGAGTGTAAGACTTGGAATCGGAACTGGTGCACAGAGTAACCACGGCGTGATACTCATACACTGAGTCAGCTAGGCACTCCCGGTACACACGATAGACTGGATCGTCACCGTGATTTTACAGCCGACGCCACACGTTACGAAGGAGATGCGGCGACATGTATGGCATCAGCTGCAACTGGCACAGATACAGCACCGGAGCCATCTACACTCACAACCATTAGATGGTTAGCATAAAAATAAAATCAGTGCATGCAATGCCACAACCAGCTACTGGCACTCAGCTACAACTCGTATCTAACGTCCAGTTAACTTGGCTTAGTCTAGCGTGGCCTACAGTCAGCGTGGCTCTGATACCAAGCGTTGTGGCACCCCGGCTCAGAGCGACCGGTTTACCTTGCATTGCCAGCCCAGAGACCTTGTCTTCTGGCAACACACAACAACTTCGTACAGAAAAACAACTGCTTTATTCATGCTAGCGGAGCATAGTTTATATTACAACAGTTAGCGAGGCCAAGCGGCACACATGATGCGGTTGAACAATATGTACATTATTTAGTGAACATAAAGGGGCCTCGATCATGACAAATACGCGGCAATGGAACAACGTCATAGCAGAACTCCATAGCACGGGGACACCAATGAGGACACGGTCTAGCCAGACTCAGACATCACTCCTTTCCAACGAGACTTTCCTGAAATCTGGCATGACACGCCAGGTCAGTACACCGAATGTACTTGCAAGCTCACAACAAGCATAAACATAATGAAAATGCAACAATATATTGTGACACCCCAAAAATTTGGCCTTGTTTTAATGAATTAAATTTTGCCAGGAATTAAAACTTTGAATTTCTGAGCTCCATTTTGTTTTTTAAATCATTTCCTTCCCTGTTATGATGAGTTTTTCCCAAAGAGAAAACTTTCCAAATATGTCATTGGACTTATTTAAGCTGTCAAGAGAAACTTTCCCTTATTTAATATAACTAATTAAATAATTAAGTTGCTTGATCTTTACTTTCTTGAAAATGGTTTTTCAAGGTTAAATGGCCACATTTGAACTACAACCATTTGATAGATTCACCTAAAATTCCCACCAAAAATTTGGAGATGTCATGTGATGTTATTCAATAACTTTTGTGCAAAAATATATTTTATTTATGTAATAATTTGAGCTCTGCATCAATTTTTCCTTCTCTGGTCCAGAGTGCATTTTGCACTACAACCCTTTTAAATAATTCTTTCTAGCCTCCACCAAAATTATGGGATATTGGTAGTAGCATATGATTCAACATTATGCAAAAACCTAGTGTTGTTCTTTGAAAATTTTGAGTGAATCAACCTCATCTTCATTCTTGCCCAACATGATGGTTTGTACAGCAACCACATTTTTAGTTGCTCCTTTATCCATAATACCTTTTTTTTACTTGTAGACAGCCCTACCAAACCCCTAAACCCAGGAGCATGCACCCATTGGATTAATTTTGGTTCATGAAATAATGTCATTTATTTCCTGTCCAGAATTGAAGTTTTGTAAAACTTGCACTAACAAGTTTCTCCTTTTGTCCAAATAACCTCACCACTCTCTCTTTCATCTAAGGAGATCCCGATCTGGAGATTTGGGCCACCCCAAGGGTTGCTTAGAAGCCTTTAACATTTTGTCAAACACCTGGTGTGCATGGCCAGTTTTGACATGATTTTGTCTTTGCATTGTGACCTTGCACCTCGGATCATACTAGCATGTCCACTAGGATCCCAGTTGCTCCTAACCTGGGTCTGTTAATTGCCAGCCTCGACGGTGACCTCTAGCGTGCTCTGGCATAGTGTCGAACACGTCCCGTGCACGCCCGGAGCGCGAGCAGAGCGTGCGTATTGCACGACCCGCGCCCGAGCTGACACGCTGGCCCCACGGCTTTGGCCCGCTCTGCAGCACCTCGCCACGCACTCCCCTTCTCACCGCAACACGCCAAGCAGCCCCCACCGCGCCCGGCAGGCCAAGCGCTAGCCGCCGCCGCCGCCCGACAGCCTCTGCCCATGTCGGCGCCGCCAAAGCCACTCCCGCTCGCCAACTGGCCCCTGGAGCAGTGCCCACTTGTCCACTAGCTCTTGTCGTCGTCCCCAGCCACGCCACGTCGCCCTAGCCACAGAGAGGCGGTTCGCCGGAGAGCTTATCCACGGCTGTCGCGGAACCGACCTTGACAAGCTATAAATGGAGGCCCCGAGCCTCCCCGAGCACACAGGCAACCTTAGAATGCTCCCCTAGTTCTCCCGTGGCAGCCAATCGATTCGGGGAGGTCTCCTTCCTCATCTCCGGCAACTGCAGCCGCCGCCACTGCCCCGGCCAATTCGGCACCACCAGGGCCTCCCCCTCTCCGTTCTCTCCACCAAGAGCTTCCTCATCCTCCCGTGAACCCGCCCCCCTACTCAATGTTGATCAGGAACCACCGTAGCTCCAATCACACCCTGCTCCCGAAGCTCCACTCCGCCGCGAAGCTCACCGCCGACGACCTCGTCCACCCCCGAGACCGTAACACCCACCGGCGGGACCGCCTCGATCCCCTGAGCCCGTGGATGGCTTCGGTTTCTCGAACAGAGCCGCCAAACGCCAGCGGCGATCGCCGGAGCTCCGCCTCCGCTCGGGACAGAGAAAGAGGAGGGAGGAGACTGGTCAAACCTGACCAGTGGGCCCCCTGGACCCACTGTCAGCGACCCCGCGCCGTCCACGCCGGAGTAAGTGGAGACGTCATACCCGTAATACGTCTTCTCTGCACGAAAGTGTAATCTCTTCGAAACGTTTTCTTTTCTGTTTTAATTTAAATAACAGATTTTGACCAAATCTTTGACTGGCTCTATCTTTTTAAATATAACTCCAAATGAAATGATTCTTTTTCCTACCTCTCTCAAATTTCACCTAGTTTATTTTGAAGATTTATTTTTAAAAAATTCAGAACAAGTTTTGGTGCTATTTTTATTTTGTGTGTTAATTCTTTTATATTGCAAAAATAGGATTTTTGAAGAGAGGAGAAATGTTTCAAGTTTTGGAGTGCACCCTGCCTTTCCACACATTGAAGGCAAGCATTCTGAATCCCGGCATATATTTTTGGTGTGATCATTGATACATTTATAACACCCCCGCATTTCGAAGGACTCGTTATTTCATGTGGTATGATCATATGCATGAGTGCATATTAGTGATTTCCATGCTGTTGGAAATGAACACACTTGTGATGATAATCATCCTCATGTGCCTAGCATGCATACCGGCAGGAACCCGGAAAAACCTCTACCTTGGGTAGGCATGAGTTTGTCGCCGGTCTCCGTTGGGACGGTTATGTCTGGTATGGCATGGCAAGGTGATATGAGCGGTGACTCTGTTGGATGAAATATATTCGTTATACTAATCATGCAGGGAATACTTAAACCTCCTGAGTCGACCGTAGATCGAGTCTTGTTCCAGTAACCCCCATACTTGTTTCGTACTACCACTCGTCTCTACAGCAAGTAGAGTACGGTTCAGTAAGTTGTCAACCTCTTTCTAGCACACACCGTACAGAGAGGCCATGGTGGAAGATACCGGTTGTAGCTGGTAGGCAGGCCACCTAGTCCGGGGGCATGGGTGTTTCCGGTTGGGACCGAGAGGGGAGGACATCCCTTAGAGTGCGCGATATAAATTTGATCCCATGCTACGCAAGGTTGTAGCCTCCCCACTTAGAGTTTGCTTGACAAGTGTCATGGGTGATTCCAGACACGTGTGAGTTAAGCTGGTGTGTGCAAGTCAGGTGTGTTTTCAAAAAAAGGATCGTAGACGGAATTAGTCCCGATGGACTAAAGAAATCCGTTACTTGTGGGTAAAGAGTACACCCTCTGCAGAGATTTAACCTATTCGAATAGCCGTGTCCATGGTTAAGGACTACAGTCTGGGATGGTCAGGTGTCGGTCTTAGTGTCGGTCTTCGGAGGTGAAACTGTTAAACTAGAAATGGAATTACTACTTGTGACTTTTGAAAATTATGATTATTATTATTGTTGACTAACACGTGATATTATTGTTATTATCGAGTATCTCTGGGATGGTTATACCTCCGGGATATTCACTATGATTGTTTATTTTAAAGCCCTTTATGTGGTGTCGCTCAGACGCCCGACTGTGGCATTTCTTTTAAAGCCCTTTATGTGGTGTCGCTCAGACGCCCGATTGTGGCATTTCTTTTAAAGCCCTTTATGTGGTGTCGCTCAGACGCCCGACTGTGGCATTTCTTTTAAAACCC
>NC_041391.1:253624779-253641675 GCF_002162155.2 Triticum dicoccoides
TTAAAGCCCTTTATGTGGTGTCACTCAGACGCCCGACTGTGGCATTTCTTTTAAAGCCCTTTATGTGGTGTCGCTCAGATGCCCGACTGCGGCATTTCTTTTAAAGCCCTTTATGTGGTGTCGCTAAGACGCCCGACTGTGGCATCGCTTCTTATTTATTTCATAAATTTTTATACTACTATGTTACTGCAATTTTATAAATAACTTGCTTGCACGCATCAGAGTTTTATTTATCTTTTGTGACTGACGTCATGAGCATAAAATATTTTCAGCACATCATTGTTATATTGTACCTGTGTTCATAATGTTTGCGAGTACATTCAAAGTACTCACTGGCTTGTCCCTGGCTATTGTCTTGGCCAGATTTTCTTGCACGGAGAGGAGCGACGCGATGCCAGCCCTGGAACCTAAGCAATGAAGATAGCAGCCTCGCGAAGATAGGAGTTAACCTGGTCAGCTGTTCCTGTGGGAAATGGAGTCCCATAGACACTGATGTTTCACAACCCGCTTCCGCCATCCACCCCTAGAAACCATTTGTTGTACTCACAGGCCAGAATGGTCTTGTACTACATATTTTGTACTTTGCTTGGAATTTCTGTATCAAGTTGGAACCTCATCAGCTAACAGTAATCCTTGGGGCTGATGAGCACGATGGTCTTTTCTGGAAATTTATTACCCGGAAAACCGGTCGTGTCAGGCTTGGTATCAGAGCCAGGCTGACCATTGGCTAATCCTATCTTAGCCAGACCTAAAACTTAGGCAAACCAACCCACCAGACCATAACCAAACCCCAGCCAAGCTTCTCGTGCAAGGTAGCCACACAGTGACCCAACACCTTTTGGCAGTCGGTGCCCAACCTATCAACCTAACATGTCGCTCATGCGCCAGTGACCGGCCCCTAAATAGTCCTTTCTCGCAAGCGTGCGAAGGAAGACTCCGTCCCCTTTTTCCTATAAAAAGGGGCACGCTAGCCCCAACACAGCACAGCACAGCCTCTACCCCAAACCAAGCTACAATGCCTGGCCCTGTCGTGCACAATGAGACCACAGCAACCAACCTTGGAGGTTTTGTGACCATACTCGCAAACCTCACCCGTCGTGTCTATGCATTAGAAGAGCCCCCAGAATATGTTGTGTACCAAGGACCCATGAGCGGTGAAGACCGTCAATTCTGGGCCACTGTACACATCTACGGTAGGGGTCTAGCACCCGAGCGCCCCTACAGGTTCACCGGAAGGACAACTTCCTTTGAGCCACAAGCCATACAACTAGCTGCTCGAGAGGCTATAGTTCATCTCAGGCACTTGTCGCCCAGAGTTAACTGTCGCTCGTTCCACTACTACCCCAAACGTGAAGGGTATGGTAGACCACCCCAAGTTTCCAACGGAGATCGCGAGATAGACCCCGCATTGTAGCACCTAGTGTGCTATGTAAGTGCACTAGAGGAACTGTGCGATCAGATCACCATTGATGTAATTGCAGCTCGTGGAGAGCTGGTTCGTCGAGCCCCGGCGAGAGAAGAAAACGAGCCCAACGCCGACAACCCAGTCGTGTTGTTCGGATAACTGATCGAGACCCCGAGATCAGCTCCAGCCATCAGCCGAGATGCTTTGATGACCCCAGAAGTGCTTCGTCGCCTTTTGGGAGCACACTCCAATGGGGTTGTGGCCAACAATCCCCGCGATGGTCGTCATCGCTACCCCGACCCTGTCGTTCCTCCGCCATCTCCGACTAATCCCGGCAGTGAGACACGTGGAGAAAACTCGACATCCACCAGGCACGCCCGTTTAGACATGAACGAGGTAGACTAAGCCATACGAGTAGTACCGAGTTTCAGTGTATCCTCGCTTTATAATCGTGCGACCTTGTATATAAACGCAGCCTGTCGTTGTGCCTCTATTTTAATAGTAGCCTTGCATATTTGGTCAGCGCATAGTTGCATATTTTTTTTGGGCACAACTACCAAAACCAACCCGACGACAACCACAGTAACACGTCTATTTATGAGATATGTGTATCTCTGACACTGACCCGACCTTTGGAGCTAAGCTGGCAAATTTATTACCTTTCACCACGGTAAAACGATCCGGCTCCATTGCTATATAAAGGCCACCTTGTGACCTTACCCAGCACCCCACACCTTGTGCACCACCCTCACAACCATTTCCTGTCATTCCGAGCCCTAGTATTCATCTGAGAACCCCAGATGCAACCCCAGGTAGCTTTGTCAAAATATTGTGGGACTTTACCCGCAGTACCATGGGTTCTACCCAGCCACCTCAGTATGAGCTGTTCAAATCAAGGATCACCCCATCCACCTCGGAATATTGGGCAGCAGTACACATTCCTCCTGTAGACCCCAACCAAGATCAAACAGAAGTTTCCTTCGTAGGGAAATCTATGCCAACCCCACACTTGGCCATAGAAGCTGTTGCGAAAGAAGTGATTGCTCGCCTTCGATCCGCAGTACCCTATGCTCGCGAACGAGGATATTATTACTTTCCGAGCCGTGCAGCACCCGGAGAAGTTACATCTTTTCCCGGTGGATGCATTGAGAGAGACCCAGTCCTAGCCAACCTTATCCAGTACATCATCGCTCAAGAGCATTTGAACCAGCGAGTGATGGATTATCTCCAGAGTCTCGCTGATTTAAATCCCCAGATCGCCATCGGCAGAGCACTAAGGCCCGACCAGGAGAGACACGTACATCGACTGGTCAACCCACTTTCCCCGATAGAAGAGGAGTGTATCCCAGTACCAGAGACATTTTATCAGGACCCCATCCAGTTACCATTTCCATTTTAGACGTCGCTGCAGTGTTCTTTATTTACAACATTTATTTATGTGGATGACCTATGTGTGATATCCTGAGTTTGTACGACGAGTCAAATATTTGGCTTCTACTAATGTATGTAGCTTTTGTTGTGGTTTATACTCCTTTAAATTAACTGTTTTTCCTCACAAAGTTCTGGAGTGAGATTTCTTTTCCCTGAGTTGCTACATCTACACTTTCCCACGGCGTGGATTTATTAGCTTCACGCAGCACCACGGCAGCAGACTCACAACCGCTCGTACACATATGGAGCATTTATTTTTCACAACGGCTCTTAGCAAATCTCGAGGACGAGATTTTTCTTAAGGGGGGTAGTGTTGTGACACCCCAAAAATTTGGCCTTGTTTTAATGAACTAAAATTTTGCCAGGAATTAAAACTTTGAATTTCTGAGCTCCATTTTGTTTTTTAAATCATTTCCTTCCCTATTATGATGAGTTTTTCCCAAAGAGAAAACTTTCCAAATATGTCATTGGACTTATTTAAGCTGTCAAGAGAAACTTTCCCTTATTTAATATAACTAATTAAATAATTAAGTTGCTTGATCTTTACTTTCTTGAAAATGGTTTTTCAAGGTTAAATGGCCACATTTGAACTACAACCATTTGATAGATTCACCTAAAATTCCCACAAAAAATTTGGAGATGTCATGTGATGTTATTCAATAACTTTTGTGCAAAAATATATTTTATTTATGTAATAATTTGAGCTCTGCATCAATTTTTCCTTCTCTGGTCCAGAGTGCATTTTGCACTACAACCCTTTTAAATAATTCTTTCTAGCCTCCACCAAAATTATGGGATATTGGTTGTAGCATATGATTCAACATTATGCAAAAACCTAGTGCTGTTCTTTGAAAATTTTGAGTGAATCAACCTCATCTTCATTCTGGCCCAACATGATGGTTTGTCGCTCTTTAAAGCCCTTTATGTGGTGTCGCTCAGACGCCTGACTGTGGCATTTCTTTTAAAGCCCTTTATGTGGTGTCGCTCAGACGCCCGACTGTGGAATTTCTTTTAAAGCCCTTTATGTGATGTCGCTCAGACGCCCGACTGTGGCATTTCTTTTAATGTCCTTTATGTGGTGTCGCTCAGACGCCCAACTGCGGCATTTCTTTTAAAGCCCTTTATGTGGTGTCGCTAAGACGCCCGACTGTGGCATTGCTTGTTATTTATTTCATAAATTTTTATACTACTATGTTACTGTAATTTTATAAATAACTTGCTTGCACGCATCAGAGTTTTATTTATCTTTTGTGACTGACGTCATGAGCATAAAATATTTTCAGCACATCATTGTTATATTGTACCTGTGTTCATAATGTTTGCGAGTACATTCAAAGTACTCACTGGCTTGTCCCTGGCTATTGTCTTGGCCAGATTTTCTTGCACGGAGAGGAGCGACGCGATGCCAGCCCCGGAACCTAAGCAATGAAGATAGCAGCCTCGCGAAGATAGGAGTTAACCTGGTTAGCTATTCCTATGGGGAATGGAGTCCCATAGACACTGATGTTTCACAACCCGCTTCCGCCATCCACCCCTAGAAACCATTTGTTATACTCACAGGCCAGAATGGTCTTGTACTACATATTTTGTACTTTGCTTGGAATTTCTGTATCAAGTTGGAACCTCATCAGCTAACAGTAATCCTGGGGCTGATGAGCACGACGGTCTTTTCTGGAAATTTATTACCCGGAAAACCGGTCGTGTCATATATCCAACATGCTGTGAATATGCTCAACTGGTACTCGTCCCATGGAGTGGATTACCGAACGTGATCATTTCCAGACCACAAACATGATGATCTCAAAAAGAAACTCGTGATCCTTACGGTGATCACAACCCGACCAACACGTGGCCCGTGATCCTTACGGCGATCACAACCCGACCAACACGTGGCCCGTGATCCTTACGGCGATCACAACCCGACCAACACGTGGCCCGTGATCCTTACGGCGATCATAACCCGACCAATACATGGCCCAACTCAACACGATGGCCTTACTGCCATCCTCAGTGCAAACTTAGTGTGCAAATTTATTAAGTGTTGACCCATGGTGTACCCTACTTTTGAGCGTGTCCGTAACCGTAGACTCGGCCATCGATAGATTAATACACTCTGGAGAGGTTAGTACACTATACCCACACTACGGAATCCATGGCCTCGCACTCCCATTCGGGTGCACCAACGGCATTCTGACGAAACCACTTCATTGTCATGACACTCTCCCGGCCACTCCGACTCAGTCCCCATTGGGCTAGTCCTGGGTGGCCCCGTGTCTACCTCCAGACACCTCGACCACCGTCGTGGCCACGATCCACTCTGGGACCCGGTACCAAAACTTAACTTAACAACAGGCTCACAAGGTTATGGCTGCTTACCGGGCCAGGGTACAGCACGCCCATAACCTTCCCTGGATGGAGGCACCGACCAAAGGCACGACAATGAAAGGCATTAAGGCCGTCCCATACCGGCAAATGTGGTTGCACTGGGAAAGACTCGTTTCAGCGGCACCATGACCCGGTCAACAACATATTAAAGTTGAGTTACTTATCAGGTTCAACTTAAAGTGAAAATAATCGGTGTCATAATGCCATGCTATGCATCAGTATGCATCACATAACCATGAAAATAACTAAATCAACCACGCTCCCATGGAGCCATCATCAACTCAAGATACTTCTCTGGTTAAGATCACACCTCACATAAACCAGAATCATTTCTAGCAATCTCATCATTTTTCATCATGCAAGAATAACAATTAAACTATTTATTAAACTCCATGACCATATCATTTATTCATTACTCATAATTAAGTTCTTGTTAGCTCATCAACAAGATTTACTTCAAACTTTCTGTACATCAAGCATTTTAAAATGACAAGCATCTAACAGAATATAATTATCATATAAATAATTTAAATGCATGAATAATCATAAGTTCAAGTAGGAAAATCACAAATATTGAAGTGGCACTATGAAAATGTTGCTGCGGCTTGCCTAAGTGCTGATGAGGTTCACAAAGCTCCTGGTGATCCTCAAGACAAGCTTGCTCTTCTGAAAATAATGAAAACCACAAAAATAAAACATCAAGAAACCTTCTGAAAATTACCAGAAAATCTAGACAGCAAGGTAAAATCCCATCTTTTGGGTGTTGTTAGATTTTCGGACAAAGAACACAATGCAAAAAAGAATCAATGCATTTGGACTTATAGATAAAAAGTTATGGCTATTTGAAGTTTCCTGGATTTAAATGAATTTGAAATAAAAATAATCAAACTAGGGTGGGTGACGTCGAAGGCGTAAACGCCCAGGGCGCCACCACTCATATCGCTTCGTGCGCATAATGAGTGGCTGACTAGCAGGCCCCGCTAGTCAACTCAGAAGGAGGGGAGAGGGAAACAGAGGGAGGCGGCGCTTCGCCGGAGCACACGCCGGCGACGAGGGTTCTTGGGGTCAAACGAGAGGGGGGGATCGAAGGAGAAGAAGGTTGCGCACCTGCCCGTACGCGTAGCGTAGCTAGAGGTGACCGAACGGTGTCGGAATCGTCCTCTCCAGCAGAGGCAGAGGGCGGAGGTTGCCGGAGACGAAGACGACGATGGCTCGGGGCGGCTCCAGGGGCTCCAACGGGGTGGAACGGCCTCACCGAAGAGTGGCGGAGGCCCTGGCAGGGTCGCCCTGGCGTGGGAGGGGCTGGAGTTGCGGGGATGATCCGAAGGGGATCGCCAGCGAGCTCGAGCTTCGGGGCGGCAGCCCGCAGCCTGCCCGGCCGGGCTGCGGCTTCTACAAGCTTGTGGAGGGTGTGGGAGTAGTTGCGGGTGCTCCAAGAGGCTGGGGGTGGCGGCCTTTATAGGCGGGCAGCAAGGAGGGTTCGGGCTCTGCAGAGGACACCTGTCCATGGCGCCCGGCGATGAACGGCGCCAGAGAGAGAGGGGGAAGACGACGGAGGTCACACAGGAACTATTTACGGGCGCGGACGAGCACAGGAGCGAGGGGGAAAGCGACGAGCATAGTGCGCCACGCACTGTGTCGTTGGCCGGACCATGCCCATGCTCACTGCGGCGAGCTCCGGCATCGGCGAGCACCAGGGGGGAGTTAAGGGGGTGGAGACGAGGCTGGTGGCGAGGCATGGCATGCTTGGGCCGGCTCGACAGCGAGCACGCGCTCAACAAAGCGCTAGGCGGCAGGCAGAGCGCGTGTTTTGCATGCCAGCAAGCCCAGACGAACGCGGTCACCGTGTGAACCATGACATCAGGCCACCCTAAGCACTAACCATGATGTCTGGCGTGTAGTCCTTAGTGGTTTGAAGTGTTACCACGGTTTGGCTTGGATCCAAGTGCAGTAGAAATGGATTTGTACTGCTGGCAAGTTTCTGGACAGTAACCTTGGAGATTTACTGTGGTCAAACCACTGGGAGTTGAGGGCTGAGCTTTGGGGGTTTACTTACACTTACTAAGGTAAATAGGCACAAGAAAAACCAGCTACAATGGAGCTAGTAAAAAGGTAGTTGCTGTAGATTTACTTCAAACTTTCTGTACATCAAGCATTTTAACATGACAAGCATCTAACAGAATATAATTATCATCTAAATAATTTAAATGCATGAATAATCATAAGTTCAAGTAGGAAAATCACAAATATTGAAGTGGCACTATGAAAATGTTGATGTGTCTTGCCTTAGTGATGATGAGGTTCACAAAGCTCCTTGTGATCCTCAAGACAAGCTTGCTCTTCTGAAAATAATTAAAACCACAAAAAGAAAACATCAAGAAACCTTCTGAAAATTACCAGAAAATCAAGACAGCAAGGAAAAATCCCATCTTTTGGGTGCTGTTAGATTTTTGGACAAAGAACACAATGCAAAAAGAATCAATGCATTTGGACTTATAGCTAAAAAGTTATGGCTATTTGAAGTTTCCTGGATTTAAATGAATTTGAAATAAAAATAATCAAACTGGGGGGTGACTTCAAAGGCGTAAGCGCCCAGGGCGCCACCACTCATACCGCTTCACGCCGTAATGAGTTGCTGACTAGCAGGCCCCACTCGTCAGGTCAGAAGGAGGGGAGAGGGAAACAGAGGGAGGTGGCGCTTCGCCGGAGCACACGTCGGTGACGAGGGTTCTTGGGGTCAAACGAGAGGGGGGGATCAAAGGAGAAGAAGGTTGCGCACCTTCCCGTACCCGTAGCGTAGCTAGAGGTGACCGGACGGTGTCGGAATCGTCCTCTCCAGCAGAGGCAGAGGGCGGAGGTTGCCGGAGACGAAGACGACGGCGGCTAGGGGCGGCTCCAGGGGCTCCAGCAGGGTGGAATGGACTCACCGAAGAGTGGCGGAGGCCCTGGCAGGGTCCCCCTGGCCTGCGAGGGGCTGGACCTGCGGGGACGATCCGAAGGGATCGCTGGTGAGCTCGAGATTCGGGACGGCAACCCGCGGCCTGCCCGGCCGGGCTGCGGCTTTTACAAGCTTGTGGAGGGTCTGGGAGTAGTTGCGGGTGCTCCAAGAGGCTGGGGGTGGCGGCATTTATAGGCGGGCGGAGAGGAGGGTTCGGGCTCCATCGGAGGACACCTGTCGACAGCGCCCGGTGACGAACGGCGCCAGAGAGAGAGGGGGAAGACGATGGAGGTCACACAGGAACTATTTGCAGGCGCGGACGAGTACAGGAGCAAGGTGGAAAGCGACAAGCACAGTGCGCCGTGCACTGTGTCGTTGGCCGGACTGTGCCCGTGCTCGCTGCGGCAAGCTCCGGCATCGGCGAGCGCCAGGGGGGAGTTAAGGGGGTGGAGACGAGGCTGGTGTCGAGGCGTGGCATGCTTGGGCCTGCTGGGCAGCGAGCACGCGCTCAACAGAGTGCTAGGCGGCATGCAGAGCGCGTGTTTTGCATGCCAGCATGCCCGAATGAATGCGGTCACTGCGTGAACCGTGATATCAGGCCACCCTGAGCACTAACCATGATGTCTGGCGTGTAGTTCTTAGTGGTTTGAAGTGTTACCACGGTTTGGCTTGGATCCAGGTGCAGTAGAAATGGATTTGTACTGCTGGCAAGTTTCTGGACAGTAACCTTGGAGATTTACTGTGGTCAAACCACTGTGAGTTGAGGGCTGAGCTTTGGGGGTTTACTTACACTTACTAAGGTAAATAGGCACAAGAAAAACCAGCTACAATGGAGCTAGTAAAAGGGTAGTTGCTGTAGAAACTACCATTTCTGTCCAGAAATGAATTTATTTTCTGTAGCCAAAAAATTACAAAGAGTGGTGAAATATTTTTGCTCAAAAAGGTGCCCTAGGGTCGAAAGAATAATTGGGATTTTTCTCAGGATTTTTGGGGCAAGAAAAATTAGGGTTGCTTTGGAGCACAAAGGGCTAACTAGGGTTTTGGAGGTCAAAATGAATATTTTTCATTTAAGAAAAATATACCAAGCAATATCTTGAGATGATCTTGAGGTGAAATGATGGTTTTGAGGAGGAGAGGGAGCACTTGGGTGAATATCAAGGGGTACCCAAATGGTTAAGTCCAAATGAAATGATTCAAAAACTTCAAATTCAAAACCAACTCAACTGGAAACCAGGCAAAGAAAAGAGGGCAAAAACCAGGCTGTCACATATACCCAGACATTCTGAGTATATGCTCACTGACAGAACTATTCTCCTCCATCTTGCAGTTGTAGAACTTATTGAAGACTTCATATCTCTCAGTCCGGGCATTTGCTTGAAATATTAACCTCAACTCCTGGAACATCTCATATGCTCCATGACGTTCAAAACGTCGTTGAAGTTCCGATTCTAAGCCGTAAAGCATGGCACACTAAACTATCGAGTAGTCATCAGCTTTGCTCTGCCAAACGTTCATAACATCTGGTGTTGCTCCTGCAGCAAGTTTGGCACCTAGCGGTGCTTCCAGGATGTAATTCTTCTGTGCAGCAATGAGGATAATCCTAAAGTTACGGACCCAGTCCGTGTAATTGCTACCATCATCTTTCAACTTTGCTTTCTCAAGGAACGCATTGAAATTCAATGGAACAACAGCACAGGCCATCTATCTACAACAAACATAGACAAGCAAAATACTATCAGGTACTAAGTTCATGATAAATTCAAGTTCAATTGATCATATTACTTAAGAACTCCCACTTATATAGACATCCCTCTAATCATCTAAGTGATTACGTGATCCAAATCAACTAAACCATAACCGATCATCACGTGGAATGGAGTAGTTTTCAATGGTGAACATCACTATGTTGATCATATCTACTATATGACTCACGCTCGACCTTTCGGTCTCAGTGTTCCGAGGCCATATCTACATGTGCTAGGCTCATCAAGTTTAACCTGAGTATTCTGCGTGTGCAAAAATGGCTTGCACCTGTTGTAGATGGACGTAGAGCTTATCACACCCGATCATCACATGGTGTCTGGGCACGACGAACTTTAGCAACGGTGCATACTCAGGGAGAACACTTTTATGTTGAAATTTAGTGAGAGATCATCTTATAATGCTATCGTCAATCAAAGCAAGATAAGATGCATAAAAGATAAACATCACATGCAATCAATATAAGTGATATGATATGGCCATCATCATCTTGTGCTTGTGATCTCCATCTCCGAAGCACCGTCATGATCACCATCGTCACCGGGGCGACACCTTGATCTTCATCGTAGCATCATTGTCGTCTTGCCAACTATTGCTTCTACGACTATCGCTACCGCTTAGTGATAAAGTAAATCAATTACAGGGCGATTGCATTGCATACAGTAAAGCGACAACCATATGGCTCCTGCCAGTTGCCGATAACTCGGTTACAAAACATGATCATCTCATACAATAAAATATAGCATCACCTCTTGACCATATCACATCACAACATGCCCTGCAGAAACAACTTAGACGTCCTCTACTTCGTTGTTGCAAGTTTTACGTGGCTGCTACGGGCTGATCAAGAACCGTTCTTACCTACGCATCAAAACCACAACGATAGTTCGTCAAGTTAGTGCTGTTTTAACCTTCTCAAGGACCGGGCGTAGCCACACTCGGTTCAACTAAAGTTGGAGAAAGTGACACCCGCCAGCCACCTGTGTGCAAAGCACGTCGGTAGAACCAGTCTCGCGTAAGCATACGCATAATGTCGGTTCGGGCCACTTCATCCAACAATACTGCCGAACCAAAGTATGACATGCTGGTAAGCAGTATGACTTGTATCGCCCACAACTCACTTGTGTTCTACTCGTGCATATAACATCAACGCATAAAATCTAGGCTCGGATGCCACTGTTGGGGAATGTAGTAATTTCAAAAAATTTCCTACGTACACGCAAGATCATGGCGATGCATAGCAACAAGAGGGGAGAGTGTTGTCCATGTACCCTCGTAGACCGAAAGCAGAAGCGTTAGCACAACGCGGTTGATGTAGGCGTACGTCTTCACGGCCCGACCGATCAAGCACCGAAAGCATGGCACCTCCGAGTTCTTGCACATGTTCAGCTCGATGACGTCCCTCAAACTCCGATCCAACCGAGTGTCGAGGGAGAGTTCCGTCAGCACGACAACGTGGTGACGATGATGATGTTCTACCGACGCAGGGCTTCGCCTAAGCACCGCTACGATATTATCGAGGAGGACTATGGTGGAGGGCGGCACCGCACATGGCTAAGAGATCAATGATCAATTGTTGTGTCTCTGGGGTGCCACCCTCCTCTGTATAAAAAGGGGGGAGGAGGAGAGGGCCGGCCAGGGGCAGAGGCGCGCCCAAGGGGGGGCAATCCTACTCAAAGTAGGTTTGGCCCCCCCTTTCCTATTCCAAGTAGGAGAAGGGGGAAGGAGGAGGTGGAGAGAAAGAAGGATAAGGGGGGCCGCCGCCCCCTTCCCTTTCCCAATTCGGATTGGGGCAAGGGGGCCGCACGCCACCTCCTGACCTCCCTCTCTCCTTTCCACTAAGGCCCATAAGGCCCAATAACTTCCCCGGGGGGGGGGGTCTGGTAACCCCCGGTACTCTGATATATATCCGATAACCCCCCGGAACTATTCCGGTGTCCGGATATAGTCATCCAATATATCAATCTTCATGTCTCGACCATTTCGAAACTCCTCGTCATGACCGTGATCACATTCGGGACTCCGAACAACCTTCGGTACATCAAAACACATAAACTCATAATATAACTATCATCTAACTTTAAGCGTGCGGACCCTACGGGTTCGAGAACTATGTAGACATGACCGAGACACGTCTCCGGTCAATAACCAATAGCGGAACCTGGATGCTCATATTGGCTCCTACATATTCTATGAAGATCTTTATCGGTCAAACCGCATAACAACATATGTTGTTCCCTTTGTCATCGGTATGTTACTTGCCTGAGATTCGATCGTCGGTATCTCAATACCTAGTTCAATCTCGTTACTGGCAAGTCTCTTTACTCGTTACGTAATGCATCATCCATAACTAACTCATTAGCTACATTGCTTGCAAGGCTTATAATGATGTGCATTACCGAGAGGGCCCAGAGATACCTCTCCGACAATCGGAGTGACAAATCCTAATCTCGAAATACGTCAACTCAACAAGTACCTCTGGAGACACCTGTAGAGCACCTTTATAATCACCCAGTTATGTTGTGACGTTTGGTAGCACACAAAGTGTTCCTCCGGTAAGCGGGAGTTACATAATCTCATAGTCATAGGAACATGTATAAGTCATGAAGAAAGCAATAGCAACATACAAAACGATCAAGTGCTAAGCCAACGGAATGGGTCAAGTGACCCACATCATTCTCCTAATGATGTGATCCCGTTAATCAAATGACAACTCATGTCTATGGTTAGGAAACTTAACCATCTTTGATTCATGAGCTAGTCAAGTAGAGGCATACTAGTGACACTATGTTTGTCTATGTATTCACACATGCATTATGTTTCCGGGTAATGCAATTCTAGCATGAATAATAAACATTTATCATGATATGAGGAAATAAATAATAACTTTATTATTGCCTCTAGGGAATATTTCCTTCAGGGTGCCACCTTACCTAGCCCGGGACCTCTTGCGCCTTTTGGTTCACGTATATGATAGTGTCGCTAGCATCCATATGACAGAGAACCCGAGACGACATGACTAGCCGTAAACACAAGGTGGCGCTAACTTACAGGGACATGCATACATGACCCAGCAACGAACGTGTCGATCATCAACGTATGAACCCAAGTCACAGGACATAAAGGAACAATGTGTGACATTTCCCCGAAGGGACAGACACAGGAACGAAGAAAGACACATGCCGGCCAGCCTACGTGTTCACTACAAGAAATATGTCAACTTATGACCTTCTGTCAGTGACCCTGGAAGAATTGGTCATAGATTTATGACCATTTGAGACCAATTGGTCAAAAGCTGTTCGAGGGGCTCCAAACCCTAAACCATTGCGACCATTTTGGTCAGAAAGGTCATAATTTCCTTACATGAAATGGTCATAAAGCTAACAGCGCTAGTCTGCTGCCTTATTTCTAGTTGTTAACGACCAATATAGATGGTCATAGCCTTGTAAATTGTGGTGGGTTGCTATGACTAGGCGCCACCTCATCAGTTTTGCCTATGTGTCATGTCCATGTGGCAGTTTTTGCCCTAGGTTGTGAAGCAACCTATATTTCTGTCATTCCCAAAATTCCCAAAAAAATCTCATAAATTCTTTGGGTCATATCTTCGTCAAATATGTAAAAAACTTCCTTGCCTAGTTCAAAAATAATTCAAAAATATTCATTTTCCTATTCTGTTCAGAGTAACAGTTTGTGAAGGAAATACCACTTTGGCATGTCCAAATAGTATCCATTTTCTACAGTGCTTTCCTATGCCCAAATAACCATCCTCCACCAAATGCCAGCTCAATCCATTCATTATTTTGAGCCGAGCTTCAACATTCGTATTTATGTCCAGTGTGGTGGTTTGCAAAGCAAGTACCACCTAGGCTCCTCCTTTTGAGCTGAAAATTTGTGAAAACGGTCTTCTTAGTAACTGATCATCCTCAGCCAAAACTCACGCCCATTAGCCATGTACATTTCCCGTACCGCTAATCAAACACTTGTCTGCTAATTCATGTTTGAGCATCGATTGGTCTCCTCGTGAGAATCTAATGTTGTGATTTTCTTCCTAGCACCAACCTGGGGAGTGCCCAACCCACTAGACATGCCTAGGCCTCCCAGAACACATGGCAACGCCACGGTCACGCGGTGACCACGCGGCGGGCATGCGAGTTTACGCGCTCTAGAGTTGGGGCCCTCGGCCACCGCCCAAACCTCGACGTATCGCCACCAAACCATGTATTTATGATTAAATAGGTCCTTATGTAACTAGAAATGATTTTTGGAAAAAATAAATAGCAAACTATGAGGCAGCTGCAGTTCAAATTTGACCCGCTTCCAACTGAATCGGCAAAAATTTGTCTTTTTCATGAGAGGTGGATCAAAAAAATTTACACCAGACCGTTTTGTCAATTGTGCATTAAATATGGCCTAGTATTTTATAAAAATGATTTGGTCCAATTTTGCAACAATTATTTGATAGTTCCTTCACAAAAAAACCTCCTTTCGGGCACTCGAAAAATGGAAAATGGTTTTTTCGTCCAACGAAAATGAAAACTTCCTTAGGCAACATTGTTTGCTATTCCAATATGCACCCTTGTGCACAATATTAGATCATTTTAACAAACTATGCCATGAATGTGGCCATAAGATTGATCATTTGGCTTGAAAGCCATGAATCTTCACACTTGATACCTCCTTTCTGAGAACACTTTTCTAAAATAATTACCGTATTACAAGTTTATTATTCTTCCTGGAAACTTGGTCACATATAATGACACAATGCGAAGGTTTTCCAATTTTTTGATTTTTTTTGATTTTTTTATGCCCGTTTCAAAATGCGGTCAAAACGGCAGGCTTAACCGTTCCTAGCTAGTGGTTGAATCTTGGAATTTTTTTGGTGTTTCTATGATTAAATAGATACTTATGTAACTAGAAATGATTTTTGGAAAAAATAAATAGCAAACTATGAGGCAGCTGCAGTTCAAATTTGACCCGCTTCCAACTGAATCGGCGGCAATTTGTCTTTTTCACGAGAGGTGGATCAAAACTTTTTTCACCTAACCATCTGGTCAATTGTGCATTAAATATGGCCTAGTATTTTAGAAAAATGATTTGGTCCAATTTTGCAACAATTATTTGGTAGTTCCTTCACAAAAAAACCTCCTTTCGGGCACTCGGAAAATGAAAAATGGTTTTTTCGTCCAAAGAAAATGAAAACTTCCTTAGGCAACATTGTTTTCCATTCTAATATGCACCCTTGTGCACAATATGAGATCATTTGAACAAACTATGCCATGAATGTGGCCATAAGATTGATCATTTGGCTTGAAAGCCATTGATCTTCACACTTGATAGCTCGTTTCTGAGAACACTTTTTTAAAATAATTGTCGTATTACAAGTTTGTTATTTTTCCTGGAAACTTGTCCACATATAATGACACAATGCGAAGGTTTTCCAATTTTTTTATTTTTTTTGAATTTTTTATGCCCGTTTCAAAATGCGGTCAAAACGGCGGGAATGACCGTTCCTAGCTAGAGGTTGAATCTTGGAATTTTTTTGGTGTTTCTATGATTAAATAGATACTTATGTAACTAGAAATGATTTTTGGAAAAAATAAATAGCAAACTATGAGGCAGCTGCAGTTCAAATTTGACCCGCTTCCAGCTGAATCGGTGGCAATTTGTCTTTTTCACGAGAGGTGGATCAAAACTTTTTACACCCAACCATTTGGTCAATTGTGCATTAAATATGTCCTAGTATTTTAGAAAAATGATTTGGTCCAATTTTGCAACAATTATTTTGGAGGTCCTTCACAAAAAAACCTCCTTTCGGGCACTCGGAAAATGAAAAATGGTTTTTTCGTCCAAAGAAAATGAAAACTTCCTTAGGCAACATTGTTTGCCATTCTAAATATGCACCCTTGTGCACAATATGAGATCATTTGAACAAACTATGCCATGAATGTGGCCATAAGATTGATCATTTGGCTTGAAAGCCATTGATCTCCACACGTGATAGCTCATTTCTGAGAACAATTTTTTAAAATAATTACCGTATTACAAGTTTGTTATTTTTCCTGGAAACTTGTCCACATATAATGACACAATGTGAAGGTTTTCCAATTTTTTTATTTTTTTTTGAATTTTTTATGCTCGTTTCAAAATGCGGTCAAAACGGCGGGAATGACCGTTCCTAGCTAGTGGTTGAATCTTGGAATTTTTTTGGTGTTTCTATGATTAAATAGGTACTTATGTAACTAGAAATGATTTTTGGAAAAAATAAAGAGCAAACTAGAAGGCAACTACAGTTCAAATTTGACCCGCTTCCAACTGAATCGGCGGCAATTTGTCTTTTTCATGAGAGGTGGATCAAAACTTTTTACACCCAACCATTTGGTCAACTATGCATTAAATATGTCCTAGTATTTTAGAAAAATGATTTGGTCCAATTTTGCAACAATTATTTTGGAGGTCCTTCACGAAAAAACCTCCTTTTGGGCACTCGAAAAATGGAAAAGTGATTTACAAGAACTCATTTCTCATAACTCTTTAAAAAAATATTTGTCTTATTTCAATTAATGATTATTCCTGAAAACTATAGTCAAATTTGCTGACACAATGAGAAGTTTTTTTTTCAAATTTTCAGGTCATAATAAAATAGCTAACATAATTTAGCACCTTACTTTTAGTCAATTGCGACCAATTTAAATGGTCAAAATATCATACATGTATACTGCGTTCTGATTGGTCCAGGGCCTCTCACGCGGATCATGGATTAATCACCGTCGGATCCTCCTGGATCCAACGGCCCGCACCTCACCCTTTCACGGTCTCACCCACCCACCGTGAGCTACCCAAAAAAAACCCACCACTCCTCTCTCTGCCCGCGCAGCGAACCCTAGCGCCCCGCACACCACTCCTTCTTCTGGATCTCGACGCGCCGCCACCCCCAACCCCACTCCCTCCCTCTGGATCTCGACGCGCCGCCGCCCCC
>NC_041391.1:253642132-253779084 GCF_002162155.2 Triticum dicoccoides
CCATCGCCAAGCTCGGCGAGATCAGGTGCCCCGCCCGACCCATCCCCCTTCCCTCCCCCGGATCTAGCGGCCAGTAGGCGCCCACTCCGCTCCCGCTCACCTGTTTTTTCTGCTCTGTTTTGTCGGTGACGACGCAGTGAGAACGAGAAGGCCGGGTTCATCAGCCTCGTCTCGCGCTACCTCAGGTAATAATGCGAATCTCCCTCCCGATTCCTCCTTGCGTATGCTCGCTCGCTCGCGCGTGGGTGGGTGGTTTCTGACGGCGGTGCTGTGCTCTCTGTGTCTGTTCTGCAGCGGCGAGGCGGAGCAGATCGAGTGGAGCAAGATCCAGACCCCCACCGATGAGGTGGTGGTGCCCTACGACACCCTCGTGCCCCCTCCCGAAGGTACCATCTCATCTCAGATGCTTTTTCCTGTGGTCGATTCGGATTCGATTCGAATGTTCAGTCATTGTTTGTGTTTGTCTGTGGGTGTGGACGCTGAACGCTGGATCGTGTGTGTGTGCTGCAGATCTCGACGCCATGAAGGCGCTGCTCGACAAGCTCGCGGTGCTCAAGCTCAACGGAGGCCTCGGCACCACCATGGGCTGCACCGGCCCCAAGTGAGCACCCCACCCCACCCATCCTCTTCACTGCTCCAGAACAATTGATTCACCTTGCATATGTGCGGAACGTGCTACTTTCAGTTAGATTCGTTCTGACACTGTAGTCTCGCAGCTTGCATATGTGTGGATGGAGCTTGCATATTCTGGTTTCTTCGTGCGATCCTGCTGCTTATGATGGTCTCTGCCTGGTTATTAGAGGTTTTTTCTGCTAGTACTTCTTGTAAGGCAATATAATTGGTTGTTTTGTTCTGCTGGCCATTAATTAAACATGATCAGTATGTATACTTCTTTGAGATAGACATTTCATGCATGTTTATGAGGTACGATGGATTGATAACCCACTCCTAGAGATTTGAATCACTTGTGGCTGCCAACTTAACTCTGTTTCAACACTTTATATTTTCAGACGAGGACCAAGAAGAAGCTGAAACCTAGGGACCCATGAAGCACTGCGCTGGCCAGCAAGAGAAAGGGATACCCAAGTGAAACGCACCAGCTGAATTTACCCTGCCGTCTCCTTATATTAGCTTCTTGATTGATACCATAGTATCTTATTGTTACCAGTAGTACCTTTTAAGTTCCTGCTGCTGCTGGGTTTAAACACCCTAAATGCGTACTCTAGCTGAATAGTACTATGGATTCCTGTTGCATCATAGGTTCTGTTGATGAGCCCCTAAATACTCTTGATGGTGCTTAAGGGATGCTAGTTACAAATTCCTGTTGTTATCATCACATGGGTTCTGTTCTGTTGGAATAGATGAATGGATGCTTGTTTACATGGCAGGTAGCTTGGTTCAGTAGTTTCAGTAGTTTTATAACAGCAGCAGTAGCACAAATTTAATTGCATGCTTATGATCCTGTTAACACATACTGATGCTCATTTTACTCATGCACATGCTCATGATCTTCTTAGTTAAGACTGTAACTACTCCATTTGATTGCATGATCTCTATCTGATCTAATGGTAGCTTTATGTTCACTCTTTTACAACAAACCTTTTTAGCTCTTTCTCATGATCCTTGTGGGCATTTATTTTAGTCCATGGAGCTGTTGCTCTAGCAGATGTTGCTCTGCTTGACATCTCACAGTCCACTGGATCGGCTATGACATCTCATAGTCCATAGTTTATAATCAGGTTTCTGTTTGACAGCTTCACAGTCAACAGTTACATGATAATCCTATAATGCTGAAGCTATATTCCTATCTGCTCAACAGTTACATGATAATTCTATAATGCTGAAGCTATATTCCTGTCTGCTCAACAGTTACATGATAATTTCGTAATGCTGAAGCTATATTTGCTGCGTGTGTCTTAATTTTTTTATTCTGTAATGATGATATGAAATGTCACGCAGGTCATTATTGGTGCTGTTGCTGTGGTTGTCGGAGGTGTTGCTGCTGCATCTGGCGGAGCTGTAGTCCGAGAAGTTCAAGGATGAGATCGTCCTTGATGGCAACGACATCAAGCTCGTCTCCCGCTCAGCCGCCCTCATCAACTAGGTGAATCAAGCAGGACCCAGAATCTGTCTTTGTTCATGTGCATATTGTGCTCCCTGAATAATTTGGTTGATGTGATGCAATTGATATGGTATCATGCTTGCTTATGCTCTTTGCGGAAACTAGTATGCTAGATGTGCTTAGAAATCATTGCAATGTCTTCAGATGTTGGATGTCGAGTGTTCTTTCTTTGTGGAAACTAGTATGCTAGATGCTAGTGTTCATATTGTGCTCAATACACTCTACTTGTTTTCCTGTATAGTTTTCTTACTTGTTTTCCTTTATGCGTTCACTCTTTTTCAGGAGCTCCAAGCCTAATTTTTTTCCTTTATGTTCACTCTTTTACAGGAACTCCAGTCCTAATTTTTCTGAGTGTGAAGCCGTGAAGCCAAGTGCGAAGCAGTGAAGCCATTCTTTTGGCTCTGTAGTAGACTGTAAAGTGTAATATTGTAACGGATTGTAAAAGGCTATGTAGTGTTATTTGATGAACTATGTTTGTTCTGTCCTGTTTGAAATAGCAGTTATGTATGTTGAGAAGATATGGAAACTTCACCAGTGGGACCCACTTATGAATATAATCTGAGCAATTTTGAAATTTCTGACATGTGGGACTCATGTATGGCATTATGACTTGTGGGACCCTTCTGACTAGTGGGACCAGCTCCAAAATATAATTATTGAAAATAGAAAATCAATTGATTGTAAGAAGGCCAAGGCCCAAAAACAAAGAAGCTGAAATACTAGGCTTGGCCCAAGTAGCCCACAAGAATTGACAGAAAAAAAATAATATAAAAGGCTGAATTGTTGGGCTCGGCCCATGTAGAAAATCGAATTGGACCGGGCTGAATCTTGTGCCACATCAGCTTGCCACGCTGGATGCCTACGTGGCCTGGGGGAGGTTGCTAGTGACCAAAACGCCACAGTAGGAATATTTTGGTCGTAAACGTCTTTGACCATTCCAGAAGAAAGGTCGCTATAGTCAGTTTACGACGGGCAGCTTTTGACCTTCTGTTTTTGGTCACAAAAAGGTCATAAATGGAAATTTGTGACCTTTCAGTGACCAATAGTGGTGGTCATAAGTTGACATATTTCTTGTAGTGGTTCCGGACCAGTAGCAAGCTACCATGGCTCAGTGGAAGAACTAGGAGACATTTCCCCATAAGAGAGGCTACGAAGAATAAACAACTAGGTTGTCGGATCCCACACATACCAAGCATTTCAAATCATACACACAATATGCTCGATATGTGCGGATACAACATGGCATCACAACAAAACTCTACGACTCAAAGTACTTATTCAATAGGCTCCAAAGAGCCAGATATTACAAACATGGGTCACATGACCCAACATACAAAGCATACAAGCAACGGAAGCATAACATGTTTGAGTACAAACAACTACAAATGAAAAAGGCTGAGAAGCCTGATGTCTGGGAAACCGATCACCTATGGGGTCACAAGGATCCCTTCTATGTTCGGCGGGGGATTAGTTGCAAGAAAAGCAGGCCGAGTCGTTAGCACACAGAGGGTTTTTATCCAGGTTTTGGCCGCGGAGATGCGTAATACCCTAGTCCTGCTTTCTCTGGTTATATGAGTGTTCTTGAGATTTTGAACTAGCTAAAGTGTGTGCCTTGTCCCAAAAGTCTGAATCCTCTCTCAGTGTGCCTCGGGCCTCCTTTTATACACAAAGGGGTTGCCAAAGTGGCACACAGGATGTGGCAAGCTATAGTGGTATGAGCTTATCGCTCGATCAACATAGGGCATGCGCATTTAATGCGATGCCAACGTGTCCTCTCGCTTCATTAGGGACGGCAACAGAGACCATCCCGTCCTTCGCCGCTCCCCCTCGCCTTGCCACGCGTCTGGGCCGACGAGGCATGCAGCACCACGCTTGCCAACTAGCTGTTGTGTTGGCAAAGTGGTAGGCTTCCACGAAGATCTGCCTGCCACCACATAGGTGCCAGCTTCGCTGGCATGCTTATCGCCATGTTGGAGTGGCGGAACCCTGCCGAGCGCGGGCCTGGCCGTGGCCCAGCGATCGTCCCCAGCAAGGCTTGCCGGGGGCCTTGGAGTCATCCCTGGCAAGAGTCTTGCCGGGGGTCTTCATCATTTGATCCCACGTGGACTCGTGGGTTGTCGATTTTCGTGAGGAGCCGCATGCTAGGAGGCATGTGCTCTTCAAATCTTGGTCTTTCACATTGTCGATGGTGTCAGAGCTCTCAACCCCAAGGGTGGTGGCCTTGTTGGCCTCTACGCAAGCTGCCCTAGCAAGGGGCATGCCGGGGACCCTGCAGGTTGTCTCGGCAGGGCTTGTTGCTAGGTGTGGCCCTGCTTGCCTCTTGCTGCTTGCTACTCTGGGCAGCTGTCTTGATATTCTTTGTACCTGTCTTGCCTTCTGCTTTCTTCCCCTGCCTCGCCATGCCCTGCCGTAGGGGTGGCTGCGACCGTCTGTGCACAAGTAAGGGGTACAGAAGTACCCATACTTTTGTACACCGACAGGAGCCCCCGGGCCTGGGCCACACATAAGCGCAAGGCGTAGTTGGGCCAGGCCCAAAGCGGTGCACCGGCGAGCGTGGCAGAGGCGAACCGCCACGATTTTTCTGGTAGTCGTGCTTCCCCATGATCCGCGTCGAGTGCGTGATGTGGGGGTCATGCACGCTGTGATCGCAGCATGCTTGTGTCACCCCACGGTGAATAGTAGGCCCGTTTCCGCCTTAAAAAAGTGGGAGAATCGCGGGGTCGCTGCTCATTTACTCTCCTTTCCTTCTTCAATCTTGGCGCCGCCGTTCCACATT
The DNA here is from genome assembly GCF_002162155.2 of Triticum dicoccoides. Lineage (NCBI taxonomy): Eukaryota > Viridiplantae > Streptophyta > Magnoliopsida > Poales > Poaceae > Triticum > Triticum dicoccoides. Next base: position 253,647,031 of record NC_041391.1, read on the forward strand.
TCCTCTTGCGCCCGCCTTTTCCGCCACGTATGTCGCATGCATGCCGCGGGGTAGGTGATGGATGCCTGGGCTTATGGGAAGGCCCGTTTCCTTTGAACACGTAGTTACCAATCCTTAACGGTAACCGATCACACCATAGGCTAGCCATATACTCTGCTCCTGGCGAGGTTACTAACATGGGTGACCTAAGGGCTTGTGTTAGCAGATTATACTTATCCACAAATCCCCTTGATATGTATGAATGCGATGCACCAGTATCAAAAAGAACGATTGCAGTAAATGACTTAACCAAAAACTTACCTATAACTGCATCGGGTTGAAATTCAACCTCCTCCACGCTAACGTGGTTCACTTGTCCCCTGTTGAAAGGGATGGGATTCTTCCCAGAGCTTCCATTGCCATTTCCATTCTTTGCTTCAGAACACTCTGTGGCGTAATGTCCATTCTTCCCGCACTTGAAACAAGTAATGTGACTTAGATCCTTCTTGGCGGGCGTTGCCGGGTTGGAACGGTTCTGCCATTACTTCCTCCATTCCCATTCCCATTCTTGGGGCCACTATGGTTATTAGAACTTCCTCCATTGGAATTATGGCCTCCATGGTTATGGTAAATGTGTCCTCCTGAGTTCGGGGTAAAACGGGGCCTCTGCTGAGCTCCTAAATTGTACTTCCCTTGTCCATACTTCCTCTTGTGGTTGTCAATCTGCTGCTGCTTCCCTTCAATCATGAGAGCTCTATCTACCAACTCCTTGTAGTTGTTGAAGGTTGCCACCATCAACTGCATGCTCAGCTCATCATTCAGTCATTCCAGAAACTTCTCCTGCTTAGCGGCATCGGTAGTGACATCATCTGGGGCATAACGTGCTAACTCACTAAAATCATCCACATTGTTGAGTACCATGATTATTAGGAAAGACGAGATAGACTAGGATTTGTTTTAGCTTGTCTTGTACTCCAAGTGGATCATTGTACTCCTATATATATGCCCACGAGGCTCAAGCAATACAACGAACTATTCCATCAATATCCCTCTCTCCCTTCTAACATGGTAACAGTTTCCGGGTTCTAAACACTAGCCGCCGCCGCTTCCGCACCCGTGCGCCGCCCCTGGGGCGGTCGGCCTTCATGACCGCCGCCGGGGGCCGCGCCGCCCGTACCTAGGGTTGGTCCGCCGGCCGTGTTGGCCGGCTTCCCTAGAGAGCCTTTTCCCCGAGCCCTTGCTCCGGGGTTTTCTCTCTCCCGCCGGTCATCTTGATCGTCGGTTTCTTTTTGTTTTCCGATCTAATCTTGATCGGTTTGCATCACCCACCGTCGCCGTCGACCCTGTGTGCCTCTACTCCAACCCCAGCGCGATCGGCCGGATTCTTCACCGACCAGGCAGCCTCGCGCGTCGTCCGTGTGTCTGCCCGCCGGTCGCCCTAACCAGGCGGCCTCGCGCGTCGTCCGCGCTTCTGCCCGCCGGTTGCTTCGACCCAGCGGCTTAGCGTCATGCGGCGGCCCTTCACCGCCACCGTTCGCGCGTCGGCCCGCCCGTCGATCTATGCCAGCCGTCACCGCCTGGCTCTGACCAGGACCCTGCATCACTCGACCCGGCGGCCTCGCGCCATGCGGTGGCCAATCATAGCCGCCCTGCCGCCAGCCGTCGCCGGCTTCATCTCGGACTCCGCCGCCACCCGTCTCCACCGAGCGGCGTCCCCGACCTTGCGCGTGATCAGATTGATCACCTGCCCACCGCCACGATCTGCCTCATCTACGTCGTGCGACCGACCTGGCCCGTCGGTTGCGCGCGCCTCCGCAGGTCCCGTGAAGATCGTCCCCGAGCTCAGCGCGTCCCTCCACCGATCAAGCAACGGGCTGCTACTGCGTCGCCTCGTCGGGCCGCAGTGTCGCTGCCCCGTGGTTCTTCTCCCAGCTGCACCGACCCGCGTCACCGCTGCGTCACCCCTTCGGCCCATAGTTCCGCAGCCCGTGGTCCACTGCCGTCCCGAGGTTGTCCGCTCCTGGTCGTCCCCGTGGCCGCACCGACCCTCGCGCCACCGCTGCGTCACCCCGTCGGGCCGTAGCGAGCATGGCGCGGGGTCCACGCCGCCGTCCCGAGGCCGTCCCCGCGGTTACACCAACCCGCGCTCCTCCGCCACACTGCCCTTTCGGGTTGTCGCGCCGCGGCCCGCGGTCTCTGCCGCCGCCCCGAGGTCGTTCCGCCATCGCCCCGACCTGCCCGCCGTTGCTGCTTCGCCCCTTCGGGTCGTAGCACCGCGGCCCGCGGTCCACTCCGCCGTCATCGCACGTCGACCTCCCGTGGTATGCACCGCATCGTCTCTCTTGGCGCGGGAACGCCACCGTCCGCGCTGGTGTTCGTCATGTTGTCAGGGTTTTCCGGCTACTTCAAGCACTGCCGCCGTGCTCCTAATCAAGCCGCCGCCGCTGCTGTCAGGCCACCGCCGCCGCTTTTCTTTGGCCGCCGCCGCTACCCCATAGCCGCCGCAGCTGCCAGTCCACCTCCTTCATATTCATCCAAACCAGCCCGTCTTCAGCGTCACCGTCATCTACCCCGGCCACTTCGTCTACTCCGACCACCGTTGGTGACATTGGCCCCGCGTCGATGGACGCCGCAACCGTCATCGAGTTCTACTCTGCTGGCCCTCCGACTTCATTGACATGGCGTATAGCTCGTGCAGGTCTCAGTCTACGCATGACCGATGCTAGCAACACCGACGCGTGCCTTCGTCCACGACGTGTCCCCGGGCCTGGCAAGCCTGGTGCGGCGCTTCGTCAACTTCGTCTTTGTCCATCTACGCATGCTCGGTGCTGGCAACACCAATGCTTGCCTTCATCTACGATGTGTCCCCAGGGTTGGCAACCCCGGCGCGACACCTCGTCAACATCATCTACTTCCTGGCGCACCACTACTTCGACACCACTGAGCCCATGACTAACTCGGCGCCTCCTTGCGCCCGCGACTGCGCGCCGACTTCCTCAACACCGGCTACCCTGACTCGACATCGACCACGGCATTCTTTGCATGGCTACCTCGACTACGGCTCCACCACCCACGCTCTCGGCTACATCGACAAACGGCACAAAGGGCTGCCGCCTGCTTGAGCAATCTCGTCTGTTTTCACTCTAGCCAGGACTCCGCGATGCATCGACCGTTACGACTATGGGGGGTCTCCGTCAGCTTGCCTTCAGATTCTTCTCTAGTCTGATCATTTGCGTCGCTACCGTTGTGACTGCGGGGGGATGTTGAGTACCATGATTATTACGAAAAACGAGATAGACTAGGATTTGTTCTGGCTTGTCTTGTACTCCAAGTAGATCATTGTACTCCTATATATATGCCCATGAGGCTCAAGCAATACAATGAACTATTCCATCAATATCCCTCTCTCCCTTCTAACACACATACTGGCCCACTATTCGTCCTCCTTGGCGCAAGTTATGAAACTTGCGCTTTCTTCATGGCCATAGCTCCTGCTGAAACATGGGCAGTGTGGAAAGCCTACTGAAACTGATCCCATGTAACAGTGTCAATGGGGTAAGTGACTGTGAAATTGTCCCACCATGATGCCGCGGGTCCATCAAGCTGATGTGCGGAAAAACGCACTCTCTCCGCATCTATGCATCCTGTAGTGGTCAGCTCTCTCCCAATCTTGCGGAGCCAATCATCTGCAACAATCGGCTCGGTGTGCTACTAGAGAACACCGGCGGATTCAGCCTTAGAAAATGGGCTAAGTGATCAAAAGGTAGTGGTGGTGGTGGGTTGTTGTTGTTGTTGTTCCCCTGATTCTGATTCTGAACTAGAAGTTGCATCGGTGTATTCTGCTGCTGGATCAACTAAGTGAGCTCCGGTGGGAAAGCAAATCCATTGTCACGTCTCGGAGGCATCTGATGGGTTTAGAAAAGGTGAGAAAATAGAATAGAATGAGTTCTAAAGGGAAAACACTACCCATATGCACATGAGACAAACACACTCATATCACTTCAATCAATTCACACAAGGGCATACAATCGGTCTAACTATCGTTATAAAAGTGCTTGGACTATACTATATACATGGGGAAATACTACTACTGATATGGTGGTCGACTAGAAGTTTTAATCAGTGGAAGATTCCATGATATCTGCTCCAGCTTCATCAACATAGTCATCATTGCTGCCGTCGTGGTCTGAGTCGGTGTCGTCGGTGATGATGTAGTCCTCAGAATGAATGTGCTTGGAACTGTCGTCATCTCCTCCTGGCGGAAGGTCTCCCATGAATACTCCTAGCTTCCTTGTCAAATCGTCATTCTTCTCCACGAGTATCGTCATTTCCTCCTCATATCCATCGCGTGTAGACTTGATTTCTTCCTCCAGCTCCGTGATCCTGGTCATTGCCTTCTTCAGATCTATCATGCCTGCACACATCTAGTTCTCATGGCGACGAATGTGCTGGTTTAACTCCAAGATGAAAGTTGCAATGGATATATCCCTCCTGGTGTTAATCTACTCCCATTGCTCATCTCGGCGCCCACAAATCTGGTAGATAGTATCCTTGAGATCCTTGTGGTAAACTTCTCCAATGCGTCCCATGGTGATGTGAGCTGCCATGCTCTTTCCTAGACTCCAGGTTGGTGCATCAAAGGAAAACTCTGTGGGCTCAATGACTGGCATGAACGTCCTTCCTGGAACTAGAACTCGAATCATCCAACGCTCCTCTTCTGATAAAGTGGCGATGTAGGTCCTGGTGAAGCTTGGTATTCCTATGTTCAGGTACCTAGTAACTTCCTTCAAGTGTCGTCTAAAAGGAGTGTCTTCATCCGGTTGTGTAAACTTATTCCTTGCATCCGCCATCCTATAGAGTAGAAAAGAGGAGAGAAGTCGGAAATGAGAAGATAGATGTGAGCTATGGTTTTAGCTTAGTGGTCGTGTCCTACAGTCAGCGTGTGCTCTGATACCATCTTGTAGCGACCAGACCTCAAACAGACTAGTCTCTATGCATCAGTGTCATCCCTGGATCGGTAATGCTGACATGCATGGTACTTGAGGATTTATAACAGAGTTTTAATCACACACTTGTTACATCGAATGTCTCAAAAGAGAACTTATTACAATAATATGGCTTAAGGCCATCTAAAAACAATAACAGCGGATGGTTTGGAAGATAAAGTGAGTCCATCAACTCCAATGGCATAGCTGAGTGAACGACAACGGCCTATGGCACCTTACTCGTCGTCTGAAAAGTCTGCAACATGAAATGTTGCAGCCCAAAACGGGTCAGCACATGGAATATGCTGGCAATGTAACACATAGAGTAATGAACAGAATAAATGCTATCACTACATGCATATATGGCTGGTGTAAAGCTCTATGGTTATAGTTTTTGCATAAAGTCAATTTTTCCCTACAACAACGGAATAAATTTTATTTAACTATCATGGTGGTTGATAAACATTGAGAAGGTTCCTCCAACTCAATCCCAATTAAGCATCATCATTAACCCAATCAAATTAATTTAGAGTGATGAGATCAACATGATAATCCAAGAACCAGATACTCAAGATGTCCATAACCGGGGACACGGCTAACCATGATTAGTTTGTACACTCTGCAGGGGTTTGCAAACTTTTCCCCACAAGACCCGAACACATCCATGATCAGAGATTTGAGACATGGTCTTTCTGAAGCATTAACTCCCTACTCCGGGTAGACAGTACCACCTACAACCCACTACATCTGCTAGTCTACCTCTTCGAGAGCTTCATGCAACTTACTCAACTGTGCCAGAGCTCATATTGGCTTGTGGCTGCACATGGAAGTTTCTAGCATGAACAATCTTATGATCCCTTTGAGCCTGGGTGGCATTCCATAGGGTAATCAAACGGGTACTCCGGGATTCCCTTGGGCAATCACTGGGTTCTCCAGGTGCCCTGACAACCACTGGGTACTCCAGGGTGCCTCAACCAATCCACCCAGATTTGTATTTAAGTAGCCACCTTAAGTTAACCATTAATTAACAATACTCACATCTGTCATGGATACACTCACCCAATCCACGTCTATGAGCATAGCATAGCAATCCTGAGCATAACGTAGAAGTAACTCCCAAAGGTTTGGTAATAAAAGGGCAATAGGTTCTACCTCATCATCTACTTCCCAAAACCCACATGTTATCAAACCTACTCATGAAATGTTTGAGGGTTGCAACTAATGCATAAAAACTGGGTATGAAAAATATGATCAATGTGTGAACTTGCCTTGCTAATGATCCGCAAAACCTAGAGACTCGTCTATGGACTGGATATTAATATCATCTTCTTCGGATACCCCGGAGTTGGAGGGGACACCACCCTCGAAACCCTAGCCATGGGAAGGTGTCATGGCTGAGTTCTTGGGGCCACGAGAGGCACATCTGGCCGGAGGGAAGGGGAGAGCAGAGGCAAGGGAGCTCGGATATGTGCTATGTGCCGGCGAGACGTCGGCCGTGATGCTAGGCATGGTAGCGATGTCGTAGAGGGAGATGGACGGCATCTGCGGGACGCATTGGGCACCGCTGCGAGATGCAGCGAGGAAGGAGGATGTGGCAAGACGTGCCGCTACAGGATGGGGAGGAGGTGGTGGCGGCGAGGAGATGAGGGAGGGGGTGGATCTGGCGGCCGCCATGTCCATGGACATGCCATGCTGCTAGGTCTAGGTCATGAGCAAGGAGGGAGCGCGGATCCGACCACAGCCGTGGGAGAGAAGGGGAGGGGAGGGGTCATCGGCGGCCGGGGTTGGGGGAGAGGACGGAGGATGGCGGCGGCGGCTAGGTGGTTGGGGATCGAGAGATTGAGAAGAAGGACGAGCGAGAGGGTTGGGGGGTGGCGGCTGTGGGACGAGAGGTCGAGAGTGGATCGGGGAAGAGGAGGGGATCTGAGTTAGGGTTTGGGTGAGAGGGTGAGGAGGAGAGGGCTGCCATTGGATCTATAAGCATCCGACGGTGGTTGATGCATGATCCGCCTGATATGCCTATGGACCAATCAGAACCCAACCACACAATTTGAAGACCTTTTGACCATATAAATTGGTTGTGATTGATTACGGACAAATTTTTCATTCCATTTTTCAATGCTCAAAATGAGTTTTTTTGTGAAAGACCTAGCAAATATTTGTTCAAATGATGTCATATTTTTCACAAGTTTACATCTAAGATTGGCAAATAACATTGACACAGGGAGTTTTTATTTCTTTTGCATGAAAAAACCATTTTTGTGTCACACCCTAGCTAGTTCATGCATTAGAGTGTTGCATCATGTCTATTCCATTCAACAGAAACATGAAATGGGGATGACAGAACCCCCAACCCCCTCTGAATCCAACTAGGGTTTACTAAAAAATATTTTCAATGAACCTGAAATGCCCTTCTAAAATGTCCATCATTTTTGTCTTGGTTCAGAACCTCTGCCAAAAGTGGTGCACAATTTTCTAGGTCATCCTAAGGTCTTAGAATTAAGTCATAAGTATTTGAATTTGGGCATTTAAAATTTATAAAATATTTTAAATGTCCAAATAATCCTAAACTAAAATGTTCCATGTTGTTTATATTCTAAACAGTGGGCATGAGAAGTTTGGGATTTTTGGAGTTGCCAGGTGTCCTTCCGGATGTCTTTCCAGAAGAATTGCCAGGTGTCCCACCTGACAAAGATGTCGAGTTTGTGATAGATCTCATTCCAGGAACTGTCCCAATTTCTAGAAGACCCTATAAGATGGAACCACTAGAACTAGCCGAACTTAAGAAACAACTCGATGAGTCCTTGAAAAAGGGTTTCATCCGTCCTAGTTCATCTCCATGGGCTTGCCCCGTCCTCTTCGTCAAGAAGAAGGATGGTACGTACCGGATGGTTGTAGATTATCGACCCATCAACTTGGTCACAATAAAGAACAAGTATCCGCTCCCCAGGATCAACGATCTGTATGATCAGCTCGCTGGATCCTCAGTCTTCTCTAAGATGGATTTGAGGTTGGGCTACCATCAAATCAAAATCCGGAACGGGGACATTCCCAAAACGGCCTTTATTACTCGTTACGGCCAATACGAGTACACCGTCCTGTCCTTCGGTTTAACCAACGCTCCAGCCACCTTCTCTCGGTTAATGAACTCAATCTTCATGGAGTATTTGGATAAATTCGTCGTGGTTTACCTCAATGATATACTCATCTACTCCAAGAACGAGGAAGAACATGCTGAACATCTAAGGCTAGTGTTGATGAAACTTCGAGAGCATCGCCTTTATGCCAAGTTCTCTATATGCAAATTTTGGTTGCCAGAAGTGGCCTATCTAGGACATGTAATCTCTGGTAAAGGTATTGCTGTCAATCTCGAGCGAGTTCAAGCCGTCCTTAATTTGAATCCACCTGAATCGGTCAAGCAAGTTTGGAGTTTCCTTGGCTTAGCGAGCTATTGTCGTCGCTTTGTCGAGAATTTCTCCAAAGTTGCTAAACCTCTAAGTGAACTCCTCAGGAAAGATAAAAAGTTCGAGTGGACTCCACAATGTGAGCACAGTTTCCAGGAACTGAAAAGATGCCTGACTTCTGCTCCCGTACTGGTACCACCAGACTTCTCCAAGGACTTTGTTATCTATTGCGACGCCTCGCGACAAGGACTAGGTTGCATTCTCATGCAAGATCGACACGTAATTGCTTATGCTTCACGGCAATTACACCCACATGAGGAAAACTACCCTACTCATGATCTAGAGCTTGCAGCTGTAGTCCATGCACTCAAAACCTGGCGACATTACCTCATCGGTAATCATTGCAAAATCTTCACTGATCACCAAAGTCTTAAGTACATATTCACCCAACCGGATTTGAATCTCAGGCAAAGACGTTGGGTCGAGTTGATCACAGATTTCGACTTAGGGATAACTTACACCCCGGGAAAAGCCAACGTCATGGCTGATGCGCTAAGTTGTAAATCTTATTGCAACAATCTGATGTTGCAACAAAGTCAACCACTTCTCCACGAGGAATTTCGGAAGCTTAACCTTCACATCCTTCCTCAAGGATTCCTTTCCACCTTGGTGGCCAAACCTACTCTTACGGATCAAATCATCGCTGCCCAAAAACGAGATAGAGGAATATCTCGGATCAAGGAGAACATTGCTAGCGGAGATGCTAAATGCTTCTCTACAAGTGATCATGGTGTTGTGTATTTTGAGAATCGTCTAGTGGTTCCCAAGAACCAACACTTACGGCAGTTGATCCTTAGGGAGGCTCATGAATCTCCTCTCACCATTCATCCCGGTAGCACTAAGATGTATCAAGACCTATGCCAGAGGTTCTGGTGGACTAGGATGAAGAGAGACATTGCTCAATTTGTTGCTAATTGCGATGTCTGTCGTCGTGTAAAAGCAGAGCATCAACGGCCTACTGGCACCCTTCAACCTCTAGCTATTCCTGAATGGAAATGGGACAAAATTGGTATGGACTTCATTACCGGTTTTCCCAGGACCAAGAGAGGGAATAAAGCTATCTTCGTCGTTATCGACCGTCTTTCCAAAGTGGCCCATTTCTTACCTGTTCGCGAGAGTATAACCGCTAGTCAATTAGCAGACTTGTACATCTCCCTAATAGTGTCCCTCCATGGTGTTCCACTGGAAATTAACTCGGATCGAGGAAGTCTCTTCACCTCTCGAATTTGGGAAAGTTTCCAAAATGCTATGGGAACCCGCCTTTCCTTTAGCACTGCCTTTCACCCTCAATCAAGTGGTCAAGTAGAGCGCGTCAACCAGATTCTAGAAGACATGCTTCGAGCTTCTGTTATCTCATTCGGAATTGATTGGGAGAAATGCCTTCCATTTGCCGAATTTGCTTATAACAACAGCTATCAATCTAGCTTGGGTAAAGCCCCTTTTGAAGTTCTCTATGGACGAAGGTGTCGAACGCCTCTTAACTAGTCAGAAACCGGGGAAAGACAATTCTTTGGCCCGGATATGATCCATGAAGCAGAAGAGCAAGTTCGCATCGTTCGTGAAAAGTTAAAAACAGCCCAATCTCGTCAAAAGAGTCAATATGACCGAAAACATAAGGCTATGACTTTTGAGGTTGACGAGAAGGCTTACCTTTGGGTTACTCCTCTGAAGGGAACCCATCGTTTCGGTATCAAAGGCAAATTGGCTCCTCGCTACATTGGACCTTTTCGCATTCTCGCCAAACGAGGAGAAGTTGCCTACCAATTGGAACTACCTCCGCATCTCTCCGGAGTCCACGATGTCTTCCACGTCTCTCAACTCAGGCGTTGCTTCTCGAATCCTATCCGTGGAGTGGACCACAAAACGCTTGATCTTCAAGATAATCTCACGTATCGAGTGTACCCCGTTCGTATCCTTGATCAAGCCGAGCGTACCACTCGACGACATAATATCAAGTTTCTCAAGGTTCAATGGTCGCACCATTCTGAGAAAGAAGCAACTTGGGAAAGGGAGGATCGTCTTCGACTCGAGTACCCCGCCTTCTTCCCGGAGGATCCTAAATCTCGGGACGAGATTCTTTTGAGTGGGGGTGAGTTGTCACACCCTAGATAGTTCATGCATTAGAGTGTTGCATCATGTCTATTCCATTCAACAGAAACTTGAAATGGGGATAACAGAACCCCCAGCCCCCTCTGAATCCAACTAGGGTTTACTAAAAAATATTTTCAATGAACCTGAAATGCTCTTCTAAAATGTCCATCATTTTTGTCTTGGTTCAGAACCTCTGCCAAAAGTGGTGCACAATTTTCTAGGTCATCCTAAGGTCTTTGAATTAAATCATAAGTATTTGAATTTGGGCATTTATAATTTATAAAATATTTTAAATGTCCAAATAATCCTAAACTAAAATGTTCCATGTTGTTTATATTCTAAACAGTGGGCATGAGAAGTTTGGGGATTTTTGGAGTTGCTTAGGTATTTTTAGAAAGTCCACAAACTTACAGAAAAATAAAAAAGGGAAATCAAAGAAAAGCAGAGGCTTACCTAGCGCCCACCTGGCAAGCCCACCTGCTGGCCCAGCCCAGCCACCGCTCCAGCGAGCTGCTTGGCTTGGCCGGGCAGGCAGCCAGTTGATCGACGTCGACACCAGAGCATACCACGCAGCTGCCCGCCGCCCTGCTTCCTCCCCTCGCCGTTCTGCCGCCCTGGATCGGTCACTCACTTCTCCCCCGAGCTCACAGACACGCCTCTTCCTCCCCAACTCCTCTCCCTCGCTCTCCCGCACCATGGCCGACGCCACGGCAGCCGCATCGTCGCCGTAGCCGCGCTCTCCGTCGTCCCTGCGCCGCGCCATCGTGTACAGGAGCTTCGCTGCCCTCCGCTCCTTCGAGCAAGCCGAGCCCCGAGCGCTCGCTTGCCCCGAAGCCACTGCACCGACCTCGTCCGACCCCACCACCGCCGGAGATCCCTTTCGCCGTTGCTCTCGTCCCCGACCATGCCGTCTGCTTCCTCGAGATCGCCGTGAGCCTAGCTACCTCCTCCCCCCTTCCTTTCTCGCTCTCGTGCACTACAGCAAGCACACGAAGCTTCACCGCACGCGCCGCCGCCGAGCTCGTCGCCGACGTGTCTCCGGCCAACCACCGGCCACACCACCGTGTCCAACGCACTCACCGCATCCCCAGGAGCCCAACGCACCTCACCACGTGCCTCGCCATGCCCCATAGCTTCGGGTTCGACCTCACCCGAACTCCGGCGACCGCCGAGGTCGTCGCCGGCGACGTTTCCGGCCACCCCGAGCTCAACCACCACCACCAAGAGCTGCAGCTTGCTCCCAGCTACACGTAGATGCCCTCCGCCGCTCATTTGGCCGCTGGAACGCACTAATGCACTTCCACCGCCGCGTCTGGCCTCGCCGGCGGCTAAGCGCCGGCGGGTTTGACCCTGTTGACTTGACTGGGTGGGCCCAGGTTGACTCCCCCTGAGTCTATGACAAGTGGGGCTCGTTCTGCTAATTAACTTAGATTAGCACTAACTAAATTTAGTTAGTTTAAATAACTACTGACACGCGGGACCCACTGGTCAGTTTGACCTGGACCAGCTCCGTTGACCACTGACGTCATCCTGACGTAATGCTGACGCAGTAAGTTATTTACTAGAATTATTATTACACAGGAAATTCCAGAAATCACCACAAACTTCAAAAAATCATAGAAATTAATCTATAGCTCCAAATGCAAAGTGTTATATATGAAAAATGATCAGAAAAATCCAATCTATCCATATGTACTGTTTTCATGCATGTTTAATCAAGCTGACCTGCTGTTTAGTACAGAACAAGTTTAAGCACTTTAAAAGGCCACTTATGAGTTTGAAACTTGAACCTATGGTTCAAAATAGTTCAAACCCATCTGGTCTTAGTTGCATTAGCCCAATACACTCATTTTGCCATGTCTCATGCATTCATCATATTGTTGCATATTGTTTGGTGATGTTTGTGTATCGGTGCTCTCTGCGGCAGGTCCTGCCCCCGAGGAGTACCGTGATTACCCCAACGAAGAACAATACCAGTGCACCGACCCATCCGGCAAGCAACCAACCATTTGATCATATCGATACAATCCCATGTTCTTGCTCCTGCTCTCTTTTACTGCATTAAGACAACGCGATTCAAACTGCTGTGTGCTGCGGTAGTTGAACCCATTTCCTCTGCATGACCTGTCATTGCCACAGTAACTAGATGAAACCCACTAGCATGTGTAAGTTGATTGAGCCATGTGTATGTGTTGTTCCTACCTTGCTATGCCTGCTATGCTTAGAGTCGTGTCAGGTCTGGTTCATCTGGGTGATGGGCTAGAGTGAAATCAGTATGAGAGTGATGTGTTGAACACGATTTGGTAAAGGTATCGATGAGAGGCCATGTAGGAGTACATGGTGGGTTGTTTCATTGAAGCCGTCCTTAAGCACTGAGATCTGTATGTGTGATTTAAGATTCAGCTACTACCATACATTGGGCCCTGAAATATGACCCCCGCTCGACTTCTTATTCACCCTAGTCCTCTGTCCAGGAGTTGCAAGTAGTTTCTGGTGTTTGTAGCCTACTGGAGGCCATGGACAGCGCTGACCGTGGGGTGGGCTGTGATGCGGTAGGTACGTGGCACGGTGTACCGGATGCCCGTTAGGTATCTCGGGAACCCTGTTCACATCGTTCGGGGCCGTATGTGGAAACCTCGGCCGGACTCCCTGCGGATGGAACCTGAATAGGCGATAAACCTGGACTAGAGACTTAGGTGTTTAGGTAGGTCGTGGTCTACACCCACGTCGGCTTTCGCTTCAAGTCTGCCGAGCACATGTTGTGTGCAGACGCTAAGTGGTGGAAACATGTATGAAGAAGTACACCCCTGCAGGGTTAACATCATCTATTTGAATAGCCGCGTCCGCGGTAAAGGACTACTTGGTTGCCTATACAGTTCATAGACAAGTAAATGGAAACTACTAAAAGCCTCAAGATAAGCGTGAGTGCCGAGGATGGCTCTTCCGTAGGAAGACGGAGGTGGATCCTCGGTAGTGTATTGAAGTGGTGAGTAGTGGACTCGAGTGCGCAAAACCATTTCAAGTTGGAGTCTCGTAGGATAGCTTAGCCAAGAGTCAAAGCTGGCTTGCTGCAATAACCCCACCAACCCTTCTTGATAATGTGCATGTATGTAGGATCTGATGTAAGTCTTGCTGAGTACCTTTGTACTCATGGTGCTTTAATTTACATTTTGCAGAAGATGCTACAACCCCTTCTGACGGGTTCTTCGTAGACGTTGACATCGATGAGTAGACTGAGGCCCAGGTGGTGACCCTGAGCTTGTGAAGGACCATGTAGTATAGCTAGGCTTACCCAAGCCTCTTTTATTTTACTAGTTGTCTGTACTCAGACAAGTTACTTCCGCTGTTGGCTTGTATGACTTGTATGTGGGTCGTGTGACCCGTACTTGTGTGTATGCTATGTATGGCTCTCTGAGCCTTTAAATAAAGTACTTGTGTTGTAGAGTCATGTTGTGATGCCTTGTTGTATTTGCACATATCGAGCATATTGTGTGTATGATTGAAATGCTTGGTATGTGTGGGATCTGACTATCTAGTTGTTTATCTTTAGTAGCCTCTCTTACCAGGAAATGTCTCCTAGTGCTTCCACTGAGCCATGGTAGCTTGCTACTGCTCTGGAACACTTAGGCTGGCGGGCATGTATCCTTCTTCATTCTTGTGTCTGTCCCTTCAGGGAAACGTCATGCGTTGAGTACCGGAGTCCTGTTAGCCCGCTACAGCCCGGTTTACCGGAGTCCTGCTAGCCCAGTGCTACAGCCCGGATTCACTCGCTGATGACTGACACGTTCGATGCTGGGTCATGGATGCCTGTTCCTGTAAGTCTATGCCACTTTGGATTTACGACTAGCCATGTCAGCCCGGGCTCCTTATCATATGGATGCTAGCGACACTATCATATACGTGTGCCAAAAGGCGCAAACGGTCCCGAGCAAAGGTAAGGCGACACCCGTGGGAATACCGTGCGTGAGGCCGCAAAGTGATATGAGGTGTTACATGCTAGATCGATGTGGCATTGAGTCGGGGTCCTGACAGCGTTGGCATCAGAGCTGGACTGCCTGTAGGTTCTCCAAGCCAAACTGGTCGATGTTGAGTCTAGAAATGCTTTAGTTATATGTAGGGGAATTGATTGTGGGATGGTACGTAAGGCTCTTTTTACTCCTTTACCTCATGGCATTCTGATCTGAGTCAGTCCATTCTTCCACCGGCGGTTAAGGATTAGGATCTCTTCTCTCTATCAGGTTTACGTGTTACTAATCAGTAGTACCTTATAGGTTTGATGATTACAAGCCTAGTTTAGTTCTACTACCCTATTATGCTATTAAGTTGGACCCAGAACCTTGATATGATTTTGTTGAGTGTCTATGCAATTCTTTGTAAAAGGTCTCAAAATCCTTTTTGAGCATTTACAGCCGTTATGATGTCCAAATTCTACTAGAAATTCTAATGCCTTTGCATTGTGGTTGTGCTTTCAGATGACCACTCGTGATCAAAACCAAGTGGTTTGCCTGACCCGGTGCATCGATGTGCCCGGTCATACGGCTATGCTAGTCCGGGTAATGATCGAGACGGGTTACCGTTGGTATCCCGAATACACGGTCGAAGAGTAGTTCCGAGACTTTAATCAAAGCCAATATCTCTGCACTGTCAGGATATTTCCCTCTTATCCTGGATCTACCGAGCCCCTCCACTGTTCCTATGGACTCGGGGTTACTATTGAGATGGTTGTGCAAGATGCTGCCTATTTTATGATGACCATCATGCGAGTCAGGACTGGCCTGCTTCGGAACACCGACTTCCGGTATATGCCAGCTTCACTCCCTGGAGCGCAGGGGTATCTCTGGGCTATCTATGCTGACTCCACACAGGAGGACTCACTAACTCGCACCACTGCCGAGATGCTCGAGGATAAGGACCGAGAGAATCGGGCCTTGAGACTGGAGCTTTTCAACACCCGTTCTGATCATTGGGCCACCTTGACCCGGTTTGCACCGGCTGTGCAAGCTGGATATATGGATATGAGAGATCTGTATCCTGTTAGATCTGCTCTGCTAGCCATGATGGATTGGCGTGATGTGGGAGGCATCACCCCACTCCGTGGTCCCCGCAGGCCACCGTTTGTTGGTCCAAGACCTCACCCTAGCCCCTATGGTCCACAGGCTCCTCAGGACCGTCTGTTCCCGGATGCTCACATTGAACTTCCAGGCTATGGAGGTGACTTCTATGAGGACTACTACGGAGATGTCTGAGTTAGTAGTAGTTTCACTAGTATTGTAATAGTTGTATTTCCACCGTTCTGCGTGACCTGTGGAATATGACTTAGTGTGTATCAATTCCGGAGGTGTAGAAAAAATAATGTATAGGAGCTTGGAATGCCTCCGATGAGATGTAATCTTCCTTTCACCGTAGTAGTACTTCGTTTGGTCTTGTACTA
Organism: Triticum dicoccoides; assembly: GCF_002162155.2. Classification (NCBI taxonomy): domain Eukaryota; kingdom Viridiplantae; phylum Streptophyta; class Magnoliopsida; order Poales; family Poaceae; genus Triticum; species Triticum dicoccoides. The sequence goes on from NC_041391.1 coordinate 253,662,981, forward strand.
AACCTTGTATAGTGTGTATGACGATGGAATAAAAGAAGCAGTTTCTGTATCTACCATGTCATACGGATGATCATCTTGCATTCCGAGTTATCCATTACATTCTACATTTCTATGTCAAAATCTTGTCATCCTAGACCAAACCATTGTCTTGTTTTCCTAGGATGGTCAACACCCGCAACAACCCTGCTCCCCTAGAGCAGGCCGAAGGCAGCAGAGTTGGGGAAGCAAACCTGCCTCACCCTCCTTCTCTGGCCGAGGTTATGCTGGAGGCTGAGAGAAACAAGCGGGAGACCAACCGTTTGTTGGAGCGCATCGAACAGAACACATCACATCATCAGAGGAATAACTTGGTGTCGCTCAGCGACTTCATCAAGTTACATCCACCTACCTTCCACCACTCTGTCGAGCCTCTCGACGCCGATGACTGGCTTCGCAGCATTACTCACAAGTTACGTTCTGCACTCGTAGCTGAGGCTGATAAGGTCACCTTTGCTGCATATCATCTCGAAGGACCCGCCAGTCTCTGGTGGGAGAACTATGAAGCCATGCGCCCAGCTGGTCATGTCACTACTTGGGCACAATTTAGTGAGGCTTTCCATGAACATCACATTCCGGAAGGTCTTATGGACCGTAAACGTGAGGAGATCTGTAGTTTCACCCAAGGTCGACTCTCTGTGGATGCTTATAGCAGGGAGTTTGGTAACCTAGCACGCTATGCCACTAAAGAAGTCTCCACTGATGCCAAGAAGCAGGCAAGGTTCCGCAAGGGACTTAGCCCCGAGCTTCGTCGAGATCTCCGTCTGCATGAGTGCACCTCTTTTCAGAAGCTTGTGAACAAAGCCATCAGTGCTGAGATGGGTCAGACTGATTTCAAAGCAACACGCAAGCATGGCCGTGACTTGGGTTCCTCATCCGATGCTGGACCGCAGAAGCGCCGGGTGTGGGTGCCTAACATTGCCCTGCCACCCAGGTTCACACCGAGGCCATCCTATTAGGCGCCTCGTCTAGCTCAGCAGTATGCACCAGCTAAGCCCTATGGTGGGCCAACCAACAATGCTCCTCCACGCACCAGCTCCGTGACGTGCTTCAAGTGTGGGGAATCGGGCCACTACATGCGCGAGTGTCCCCAGACCAACCCCAACCAGTCTGGAAAGGTTGTTGGCCGTGGCAAGACAGCAGGGAAGGTGTTCTATGCCAAGCCGGCCACCACTGCACGTGGCCATGTGAATTGTGTCTCAGCTGAAGAGGCCCAAGAGGATCCCAACGTCGTTCTCGGTACGCTCCTTGTTAATTGCCACCCGACATCTGTTCTTTTCGATACTGGAGCATCTCATTCATTCATATCCGAAAACTATGCTCGCTTGCATAACACCGCATTCTATGACATGCCTTCTTCCATGGTAATTCAAACCCCGGGATCCAAATGGCAAACTTCTAGAGTAAGCCATGGAAATGAAATTCAGGTCGACAGACTTGTCTTCCTTGCATCATTGATAGCTCTCAAATCTTCGAATATTAATATCATCTTGGGTATGGACTGGATGTCAGCCCATCATGCCAAGATTGATTGCTTCTCTAGAACTGTTCAACCTACGCACCCTTCGGGGAAGATAGTCAATGTCTTGACCCGAGTAGCCAAGCGACAACTATATTCTCTTAATGCCAGTCCCTTGCCAGAGCTCGAAGACATTTCGGTAGTCCGTGACTTTCTGGATGTCTTTCCAAAAGAATTGCCAGGTGTCCCACCTGACAAAGATGTCGAGTTTGTGATAGATCTCATTCCAGGAACTGTCCCAATTTCTAGAAGACCCTATAAGATGGCACCAATAGAACTAGCCGAACTTAAGAAACAACTCGATGAGTCCTTGAAAAAGGGTTTCATCCGTCCTAGTTCATCTCCATGGGCTTGCCCCGTCCTCTTCATCAAGAAGAAGGATGGTACGTACCGGATGGTTGTAGATTATCGACCCGTCAACTTGGTCACAATAAAGAACAAGTATCCGCTCCCCAGGATCAACAATCTGTATGATCAGCTCGCTGGATCCTCAGTCTTCTCTAAGATGGATTTGAGGTTGGGCTACCATCAAATCAAAATCCGGAACGGGGACATTCCCAAAACGGCCTTTGTTACTCGTTACGGCCAATACGAGTACACCGTCATGTCCTTTGATTTAACCAACGCTCCAGCCACCTTCTCTTGGTTAATGAACTCAATCTTCATGGAGTATTTGGATAAATTCGTCGTGGTTTACCTCGATGATATACTCATCTACTCCAAGAACGAGGAAGAACATGATGAACATCTAAGGCTAGTGTTGATGAAACTTCGAGAGCATCGCCTTTATGCGAAGTTCTCTAAATGCGAATTTTGGTTGCCAGAAGTGACCTATCTAGGACATGTAATCTCTGGTAAAGGTATTGCTGTCAATCTCGAGCGAGTTCAAGCCGTCCTTAATTGGACTCCACCTGAATCGGTCAAGCAAGTTCGAAGTTTCCTTGGCTTAGCGAGCTATTGTCGTTGCTTTGTCGAGAATTTCTCCAAAGTTGCTAAACCTCTAACTGAACTCCTCAAGAAAGATAAAAAGTTCGAGTGGACTCCACAATGTGAGCACAGTTTCCAGGAACTGAAAAGATGCCTGACTTCTGCTCCCGTACTGGTACCACCAGACTTCTCCAAGGACTTTGTTATCTATTGCGACGCCTCGCGACAAGGACTAGGCTGCAATCTCATGCAATATCGACACGTAATTGCTTATGCTTCACGGCAATTACACCCACATGAAGAAAACTACCCTACTCATGATCTAGAGCTTGCAGCTGTAGTCCATGCACTCAAAACCTGGTGACATTACCTCCTCGGTAATCGTTGCAAAATCTTCACTGATCACCAAAGTCTGAAGTACATATTCACCCAACCGGATTTGAATCTCAGGCAAAGACGTTGGGTCGAGTTGATCACAGATTTCGACTTAGGGATAACTTACACCCCGGGAAAAGCCAACGTCATGGCTGATGCGCTAAGTCATAAATCTTATTGCAACAATCTGATGTTGCAACAAAGTCAACCACTTCTCCACGAGGAATTTCGGAAGCTTAACCTTCACATGCTTCCTCAAGGATTCCTTTCCACCTTGGTGGCCAAACCTACTCTTACGGATCAAATCATCGCTGCCCAAAAACGAGATAGAGGAATATCTCGGGTCAAGGAGAACATTGCTAGCGGAGATGCTAAATGCTTCTCTACAAGTTATCATGGTGTTGTGTATTTTGAGAATCGTCTAGTGGTTCCCAAGAACCAATACTTATGGCAGTTGATCCTTAGGGAGGCTCATGAATCTCCTCTCACCATTCATCCCGGTAGCACTAAGATGTATCAGGACCTACGCCAGAGGTTCTGGTGGACTAGGATGAAGAGAGACATTGCTCAATTTGTTGCTAATTGCGACGTCTGTCGTCGTGTAAAAGAAGAGCATCAACGGCCTACTGGCACCCTTCAACCTCTAGCTATTCCTGAATGGAAATGGGACAAAATTGGTATGGACTTCATTACCGGTTTTCCCAGGACCAAGAGAGGGAATAATGCTATCTTCGTCGTTATCGACCATCTTTCCAAAGTGGCCCATTTCTTACCTGTTCGCGAGAGTATAACCGCTAGTCAATTAGCAGACTTGTACATCTCCCGAATAGTGTCCCTCCATGGTGTTCCACTGGAAATTAACTCGGATCGAGGAAGTCTCTTCACCTCTCGATTTTGGGAAAGTTTCCAAAACGCTATGGGAACCCGCCTTTCCTTTAGCACTGCCTTTCACCCTCAATCAAGTGGTCAAGTAGAGCGCGTCAACCAGATTCTAGAAGACATGCTTCGAGCTTCTGTTATCTCATTCGGAATGGATTGGGAGAAATGCCTTCCATTTGTCGAATTTGCTTATAACAACAGCTATCAATCTAGCTTGGGTAAAGCCCCTTTTGAAGTTCTCTATGTACGAAGGTGTCGAACGCCTCTTAACTGGTCAGAAACCGGGGAAAGACAATTCTTTGGCCCGGATATGATCCAGGAAGCAGAAGAGCAAGTTCGCATCATTCGTGAAAAGTTGAAAACAGCCCAATCTCGTCAAAACAGTCAATATGACCGAAAACATAAGGCTATGACTTTTGAGGTTGACGAGAAGGCTTACCTTCGGGTTACTCCTCTGAAGGGAACCCATCGTTTCGGTATCAAAGGCAAATTGGCTCCTAGCTACATTGGACCTTTTCGCATTCTCACCAAACGAGGAGAAGTTGCCTACCAATTGGAACTACCTCCGCATCTCTCCAGAGTCCACGATGTCTTCCACGTCTCTCAACCCAGGCGTTGCTTCTCGGATCCTATCCGTGGAGTGGACCACGAAATGCTTGATCTTCAAGATAATCTCACGTATCGAGAGTACCCCATTCGTATCCTTGATCAAGCCGAGCGTACCACTCGACGACATAATATCAAGTTTCTCAAGGTTCAATGGTCGCACCATTCAGAGAAAGAAGCAACTTGGGAAAGGGAGGATCGTCTTCGACTCGAGTACCCCGCCTTCTTCCCGGAGGATCCTAAATCTCGGGACGAGATTCTTTTGAGTGGGGGTGAGTTGTCACACCCTAGCTAGTTCATGCATTAGAGTGTTGCATCATGTCCATTCCATTCAACAAAACTTGAAATGGGGATGACAGAACCCCCAGCCCCCTCTGAATCCAACTAGGGTTTACTAAAAAATATTTTCAATGAACCTGAAATGCCCTTCTAAAATGTCCATCATTTTTGTCTTGGTTCAGAACCTCTGCCAAAAGTGGTGCACAATTTTCTAGGTCATCCTAAGGTCTTTGAATTAAATCATAAGTATTTGAATTTGGGAATTTAAAATTTATAAAATATTTTAAATGTCCAAATAATCCTAAACTAAAATGTTCCATGTTGTTTATATTCTAAACAGTGGGCATGAGAAGTTTGGGGATTTTTGGAGTTGCTTAGGTATTTTTAGAAAGTCCACAAACTTACAGAAAAATAAAAAAGGGAAATCAAAGAAAAGCAGAGGCTTACCTGGCGCCCACCTGGCAAGCCCACCTGCTGGCCCAGCCCAGCCACCGCTCCAGCGAGCTGCTTGGCTTGGCCGGGCAGGCAGCCAGGTGATCGACGTCGACACCAGAGCGTGCCACGCAGCTGCCCGCCGCCCTGCTTCCTCCCCTCGCTGTTCTGCCGCCCTGGATCGGTCACTCACTTCTCCCCCGAGCTCACAGACACGCCTCTTCCTCCCCAACTCCTCTCCCTCGCTCTCCCGCACCATGGCCGACGCCACCGCAGCTGCACCGTCGCCGTAGTCGCGCTCTCTGTCGTCCTTGGGCCGTGCCACCGTGTCCAGGAGCTTCGCCGCCCTCCGCTCCTTCGAGCAAGCCGAGCCCCGAGCGCTCGCTTGCCCCGAAGCCACTGCACCGACCTCGTCCGACCCCGCCACCGCCGGAGATCCCTTTCGCCGTCGCCGCTGCACCAGCTCGTCCCCGACCACGCCGTCTGCTTCCTCGAGACTGCCGTGAGCCTAGCTACCTCCTCCCCCTTTCCTTTCTCGCTCTCGTGTACCACAGCAAGCACACGAAGCTTCACCGCACGCGCCGCCGCCGAGCTCGTCGCCGACGTGTCTCCGGCCAACCACCGGCCACACCACCGTGCCCAATGCACTCACCGCATCCCCAGGAGCCCAACGCACCTCGCCACGTGCCTCGCCGTGCCCCGAAGCTTCGGGTTCGACCTCACCCGAACTCCGACGACCGCCAAGGTCGTCGCCGGCGACGTTTCCGTCCACCTCGAGCTCAACCACCACCACCAAGAGCTGCGGCTTGCTCCCAGCTACACGTAGATGCCCTCCGCCGCTCATTTGGCCGCCGGAACGCACTAATGCACTTCTACCGCCACGTCTGGCCTCGCCGGCGGCTAAACGCCGGCGGGTTTGACCCCGTTGACTTGACTGGGTGGGCCCAGGTTGACTCCCCCTGAGTCTATGACAAGTGGGGCCCGTTCTGCTAATTAATTTAGATTAGCACTAACTAAATTTAGTTAGTTTAAATAACTACTGACATGCAGGACCCACTGGTCAGTTTGACCTGGACCAGCTCCGTTGACTACTGACGTCATCCTGACGTAATGCTGACGCAGTAAGTTATTTACTGGAATTATTATTACACAGGAAATTCCAGAAAACACCACAAACTTCAAAAAATCATAGAAATTAATCTGTAGCTCCAAATGCAAAGTGTTATATATGAAAAATGATTAGAAAAATCCAATCTATCCATCTGTACTGTTTACATGCATGTTTAATCAAGCTAACCTGTTGTTTAGTACAGAACAAGTTTAAGCACTTTAAAAGGCCACTTATGAGTTTGAAACTTGAACCTATGGTTCAAAATAGTTCAAACCCATCTGGTCTTAGTTGCATTAGCCCAATACACTCATTTTGCCATGTCTCATGCATGCATCATATTGTTGCATATTGTTTGGTGATGTTTGTGTATCGGTGCTCTCTGCGGCAGGTCCTTCCCCCGAGGAGTACCGTGATTACCCCAACGAAGAACAATACCAGTGCACCGACCCATCAGGCAAGCAACCAACCATTTGATCATATCGATACAATCCCATGTTCTCGCTCCTGCTCTCTTTTACTGCATTAAGACAACGCGATTCAAACTGCTGTGTGCTGTGGTAGTTGAACCCATTTCCTCTGCATGACCTGTCATTGCCACAGTAACTAGATGAAACCCACTAGCATGTGCAAGTTGATTGAGCCATGTGTATGTGTTGTTCCTACCTTGCTATGCCTGCTATGCTTAGAGTCGTGTCAGGTCTGGTTCATCTGGGTGATGGGCTAGAGTGAAATGATCGTGTCAGTATGAGAGTGATGTGTTGAACACGATTTGGTAAAGGTATCGATGAGAGGCCATGTAGGAGTACATGGTGGGTTGTTTCATTGAAGCCGTCCTTAAGCACTGAGATCTGTATGTGTGATTTAAGATTCAGCTACTACCATACATTGGGCCCTGAAATATGACCCCGCTCGACTTCTTATTCACCCTAGTCCTCTGTCCAGGAGTTGCAAGTAGTTTCTGGTGTTTGTAGCCTACTGGAGGCCGTGGACAGCGCTAACCGTGGGGTGGGCTGTGATGCGGTAGGTACGTGGCACGGTGTACCGGATGCCCGTTTGGTATCTCGGGAACCCTGTTCACATCGTTCGGGGCCGTATGTGGAAACCTCGGCCGGACTCCCTGCGGATGGAACCTGAATAGGCGATAAACCTGGACTAGAGACTTAGGTGTTTAGGTAGGTCGTGGTCTACACCCATGTCGGCTTTTGCTTGAAGTCTACCGAGCACATGTCGTGTGCAGACGCTAAGTGGTGGAAACATGTATGAAGAAGTACACCCCTGCAGGGTTAACATCATCTATTCGAATAGCCACGTCCGCGGTAAAGGACTACTTGGTTGCCTATACAGTTCATAGACAAGTAAATGGAAACTACTAAAAGCCTCAAGATAAGCGTGAGTGCCGAGGATGGCTCTTCCGTCGGAAGACGGAGGTGGATCCTCGGTAGTGTATTGAAGTGGTGAGTAGTGGACTCGAGTGCGCAAAACCATTTCAAGTTGGAGTCTCGTAGGATAGCTTAGCGAAGAGTCAAAGCTGGCTTGCTGCAATAACCCCACCAACCCTTCTTGATAATGTGCATGTATGTAGGATCTGATATAAGTCTTGCTGAGTACTTTTGTACTCATGGTGCTTTAATTTACATTTTACAGAAGATGCTACAACCCCTTCTGACGGGTTCTTCGTAGACGTTGACATCGATGAGTAGACTGAGGCCCAGGTGGTGACCCTGAGCTTGTGAAGGACCATGTAGTATAGATAGGCTTACCCAAGCCTCTTTTATTTTACTAGTTGTCTATACTCAGACAAGTTACTTCCGTTGTTGGCTTGTATGACTTGTATGTGGGTCGTGTGACCCGTACTTGTGTGTATGCTATGTATGGCTCTCTGAGCCTTTAAATAAAGTACTTGTGTTGTAGAGTCATGTTGTGATGCCTTGTTGTATTTGCACATATCGAGCATATTGTGTGTATGATTGAAATGCTTGGTATGTGTGGGATCTGACTATCTAGTTGTTTATCTTTAGTAGCCTCTCTTACCGGGAAATGTCTCCTAGTGCTTCCACTGAGCCATGGTAGCTTGCTACTGCTCCGGAACACTTAGGCTGGTCGGCATGTGTCCTTCTTCGTTCCTGTGTCTGTCCCTTCGGGGAAATGTCACGCATTAAGTACCGGAGTCCTGTTAGCCCGCTACAGCCCGGTTTACCGGAGTCCTGCTAGCCCAGTGCTACAGCCCGGATTCACTCGCTGATGACCGACATGTTCGATGCTGGGTCATGGATGCCTGTCCCTGTAAGTCTGTGCCACTTTGGATTTATGACTAGCCATGTGAGCCCGGGCTCCTTATCATATGGATGCTAGCGACACTATCATATACGTGTGCCAAAAGGCGCAAACGGTCCCGGGCAAAGGTAAGGCGACACCCGTGGGAATACCGTGCGTGAGGCCGCAAAGTGATATGAGGTGTTACATGCTAGATCGATGTGGCAATGAGTCGGGGTCCTGACATTTTGTGTGAAGAATCTACCATATTTTTGTCGCAAAATTGGACCAAATCAATTTTATAAAATACTAAGCCATATTTAACACACAACTGACCAAATGGTTGGAGGTCAAAAGTTTTGAACCACCTCTGGTGAAAAAGATAATTTTTTGCAGATTCAGAAGGAAGCGGGTCAAATTTGAAGTACAACTGCCTCATAGTTTGCTCTTTATTTTTTCCAAAAATCATTTCTAGGTACATAAGTATCTATTTAATCAGAGAAACACCAAAAAAAATCCAAGATTCAACCACTATCTAGGAACGGTCATTCCCGCCATTTTGACCACGTTTTCAAACGGGCATAAAAAATCAAAAAAAAATGGAAAACCTTCACATTGTGTCATTATATGTGATCAAGTTACAAGGAAAAATAATAAACTCGTAATATGGCAATTCTTTTAAAAAAGTGTTCTCAGAAATGAGCTATCATGTGTGAAGATTCATGGCTTTCAAGCCAAATGATCAATCTTATAGCCACATTCATGGCATAGTTTGTTCAAATTATCTCATATTGTGCACAAGGGTGTATCATGGAATGGCAAACAATATTTCCTAAGGGAGCTTTCATTTTCTTTGGACGAAAAATTCATTTTCCATTTTTTGAATGCCCAAAATGAGTTTTTTTTGTGAAGTATCTACCATATATTTGTCGCAAAATTGGACCAAATAAATTTTATAAAACACTAGGCCATAATTAATGCACAATTGACAAAATGGTTGGATGTCAAAAGTTTTGAACCACCTCTTGTGAAAAAGACAAATTTCCACCGATCCAGCAGGAAGCGGGTCAAATTTGCAACTGCCTCATAGGTTCCTCTTTATTTTCCAAAAATCATTTCTAGGTACATAAGTATTTATTTAACTAGAGAAACACCAATAAAATCCAAGATTCAACCACTCGCTAGGAACGGTCATTCCCGCCGTTTTGATCGCATTTTGAAACGAGCATAAAAAATTCAAACCTTCGCATTGTGTCATTATAAGTGACCAAGTTACCAGGAAAAATAGTAAACGTTTAATATGGCAATTCTTTTAAAAAGTGTTCTCAGAAATGAGCTAGCATGTGTCAAGATTCATGGCTTTCAAACCAAATGTTCAATCTTATGGCCACATTCATGGCATAGTTTGTTCAAATAATCTCATATTGTGCACAAGGGTGTATCTTGGAATGGCAAACAATATTGTCTAAGCGAGTTTTCATTTTCTTTGGACGAAAAAATCATCCATTTTTTGAATGCCCAAAATGAGTTTTTTTTTGTGAAGGATCTACCATATATTTGTCGCAAAATTGGACCAAATCAATTTTATAAAATACTAGGCCATATTTAATGCACAGTGACAAAAGTTTTGAACCACCTATGGTGAAAAAGACAAATTTTCATCGATTCAGCAGGAAGCGGGTCAAATTTGAACTGCAGCTGCCTCATAGTTTGCTCTTTATTTTTTCCAAAAATCATTTCTAGGTACATAAGTATCTATTTAATCAGGGAAACACCAAAAAAAATCCAAGATTCAACCACTAGCTAGGAACAGACATTCCCGCCGTTTTGACCGTATTTTGAAACGGGCATAAAAAAATCAAAAGATTGGAAGCCTTCGCATTTTGTCATTATATGTGACCAAGTTACCAGGAAAAATAATAAACTTATAATATGGCAATTCTTTTAAATAAGTGTTCTCGGAAATGAGCTATCATGTGTGAAGATTCATGGCTTTGAAGCGAGATGATCAATCTTATGGCCACATTCATGGCACAGTTTGATAAAATGGTCTAATATTTTGTACAAAGGTGCATCTTGGAATGACAAACAATGTTGGCTAAGGAAGTTTTCATTTTCTTTGCACAAAAAATACATTTTCCATTTTTTGAGTGCCCAAAAAAAGTTTTTTGTGAAGGACCGGCCATATATTTGTTGAAAAATTAGACCAAATAAAATTTCTAAAATATTAGGTCATATTTAATGTACAATTGACAAAATGGTTGGGTGTCAAAAGTTTTGGTCCACCTCTCGTGAAAAAGACAAATTTCCGCCGATTCAGCAGGAAACAGGTCAAATTTGAACTATAGTTGCCTTATAATTTGCTCTTTATTTTTTCCAAAAATAATTTCTACGTACATAAGTATCTATTTAATCAGAAATACATGGTTTGGTGGTGATATGTCGAGGTTTGGACGGTGGCCAAGGGCCCCAACTCCAGAGCGCGTAAACTCGCATGCCCGCCGCGTGGTCACCTCGTGATCGTGGCGTTGCCTTGCGTTCCGGGTGGCCTAGGCATGTCTAGTGGGTTGGTCACTCCCCAGGTAGGTTTTAGGAAGAAAGTGACAACAGAAGAATCTCACGACGAGACCAAACTATGCCCAAACATGAATTAGCACCCAAGTGTTTGATTAGCGGTACGGGAAATGCACATGACAAATGGGTGTGAGTTTTGGCTGAGGATGGTCATCTACTAAGAATAGTTTCTTCACAAATTTTCATCTCAAATGGAGGATCCTAGGTGGCACTTGCTTTGCAAAGTACCACACCGGACAGAAATATGAATGTTGAGGCTGGGCTCAAAATAATGAATGGATTGAGCTAAAATTTAGTGGAGGCTGGTTATTTGGGCATAGGAAAGTGCTGTAGAAAATTGATACCATTCGGACATGCCAAAGTGGTACTTCCTTCACGATGCTCTTCTCTGTACAGAAACTTGGGAAAATTAGTGAGAGAAATTGGATAAATGAAATGAGCTCAAATTTAGTGTAGGTAAGTTGCATAGGTATGGTCATGCCCTGGTAAATTGGCAGCAATTATACAACAATATAAAATGTAGTTGCTTCACAAAATGAAAATATTACTAGAAACAAAGACTGTATCATGAGCTCTCATGAATTCTTATATGGGGTAAAATTTTGTGGAGAGCTATGATATGGGCATATATAAGATCTGGCAAAAATTCATCTCATTAGGATATGCATAGCTAGTACTTCCTTCACAAAGCTTCTAGCTGAATGAAAACTTTGGAAATTTGCCAAGAAAGATTTACTAGGCAAATGGAGCTGAATTTTGTCATGAGGCAATGATTTGGATAGGAAAGAGTGCCCAAAAATTTCTAGGGCAATCAAGAATATATATAAATAACACTTCCTTCACAAAGTGTAGTTCTGAACAGAATAGGAAAATGAATATTGTTGAATTATCTTTGAACTAGGCAAGGAAGTTTTTTGACATATTTGATGAAGATATGATCCAAAGAATTTATGAGAATGTTTTGGTAATTTTGGGAATAATGATGTCTATTACGCAACTTTATTCTTGTAGACACGTGTTGGGCCTCCAAGCGCAGAGTTTTGTAGGACAGTAGCAATTTTCCCTCAAGTGGATGACCTAAGGTTTATCAATCCGTGGGAGGTGTACGATGAAGATGGTCTCTCTCAAGCAACCCTGCAACCAAATAACAAAAAGTCTCTTGTGTCCCCAACACACCCAATACAATGGCAAATTGTATAGGTGCACTAGTTCGGCCAAGAGATGGTGATAAAAGTTTAATATTGATGGTAGAAATATATTTTTATAATCTGAATAAATAAAAAAAAGCAAGGTAGCAAATAGTAAACGGGCACAATAACGGTGTTGCAATTCTTAAAAATGAGGCCTAGGGTCCGTACTTTTGCTAGTGCAACCTCTCAACAATGCTAACATAGTTGGATCATTTGATTATCCCTCATAGTGCAATAAAGAATCACTCCTGAGTTCCTATTAGCAGAGAACAAAAGATAGGAATTGTTTGTAGGTCACGAAACCACCTCAAAGCTATTCTTTCCGTTTGATCTATTCAAGAGTTCATACGAAAATAACACAAAGCTATTTTTTTCCATTCGATCTATCCTAGAGTTAGTAATAGAATAACACCAAAGCAAATTCATATTCATAATACTCAATCCACACAAAGAACTATAAAGAGACCCCAAAGTTTCCGTCGGAGAAAAACGTGCATCAACCCCTATGCATAGATTACCCCAATATAAATGCGGAAATCCGCGAGTTGAATGCCATAACACATATCAAGTGAATCAATAAGATACCTCATTGTCACCTCAAGTATTCATATTGCAAGACATATATCAGGTATTCTCATCTCTGAATATTCAATCTGACAAGACAAAACTTTGAAGGGTAAAGATTCAATTCATCATAACAAGAGTATAGTGGGGAGAAACATCATATGATCCGATTATATTAGCAAAGCCCATGATATAGATCACAAGAGAGGGAGAGAGAGAGAGAGAGAGAGAGATCAAACACCTATCTATTGCTACAAACCCTCAACCCCGAGGGTGGACTACTCCCTCCTCATCATGGTGGCCGCAGGGATGATGAAGATGGCCATCGGAGATGATTCCCCCCTTCGACAGAGGGCCAGAACGGGGTTTAGATTGGTTTTCGCAGATAGAGACACCTTGCAGCGGCGGAACTTCTGATCTAGGTTAACCCCGAAGGGTTTCGGAATATTTGAAAATTTATAGTGCAAAGAGGGGGTGCGAGAGGCCACCGAGGTGGGCACAACACACCTGGGTGCGCCAGGGGGGCCTGGCGCGCCCTGGTGGGTTGTGCCCCCCTTGGGCCACCCCTAGGTGCAACGCAGGCCCATTGGGTTCCTTCTGGTCCATAAAAAATCTCCAAAAAGTTAAGCGGTGTTTGGACTCCGTTTGATATTTATTTCCTGCGACGTAAAAAACAAGCAAAAATCAGCAACTGGCACTGGTTAAATAGCTTAGTCCCAAAAAATGATATAAAGTTGCTATAAAATGATTGTAAAACATCCAAGAATTATAATATATTAACATGAATACTACATAAATTATAGATACGTTGGAGACGTATCAGCATCCCCAAGCTTAATTCCAACTCGTCCTCAAGTAGGTAAATGATAAAAGAAACAATTTATGAAGTGTGAATGCTAGTAAAGTGCATAAGTTTGATCAATGATAATTTCAATCACTTTTTCGAGCATCATAACAGCAATTCTTTCTTATAAAACTTCTCATGTTATAGTAGCAACCAATTCACATGTTAAGGTTCAAACAATGAACTCTCTTGAAACTCAACAACCTATATTCTCAGTCACCAAGCAATTGCAATTCAACTTATTCAACACTCTAAGTAAGAGCTCCACATACTCAACCATCGTATAGTCTTCTATGATTGCTAACACTCACTGCATACACATGAGAAAAACGTTTCAACCGGACACATAGAAAGATAGGGGCTTATAATTTCGCCTCCCAATGTATTCACCTTTGGGTGATGTCAACAATAATAACTCATGCTACCCATATTCAACTGGACATATGTGCCTAGATCTTTACTCACCACATGATGCTTTCCAAAGGAGAAAAATAAAAAGGAATAGAGAGAAAACTTTGACTCTTTGCATAAAAGTAAATACATAAAAGTAAAGGATAGGCCCTTCGCAGAGGGAAGCAAAGGTTGCCGTGCTATTATTTGTTTCTATGCTCAATCCCTTAGTGCAAAAGAACGTCATGTTATATTGCCCCTTATGATAGCAACCTTTTCTTATCCAGTCTGTCGCTTTATTGCTTTGCCATCGTAAGTTCGTACAACGCTCAATTTTCTCTTACACTAAATGATCTAACACTTTTGGAAGCAATTTTTATTATCTTATTGCACCGATGACAACTTACTTGAAGGATCTTTCTCAATCCTTAGGTAGGTATGGTGGACTCTTAAAGATAAGATTTGGGTTCAAGGGTTTTTGGATGCACAAGTAGTATCTCTACTTAGTGCAGAATTTTATGCTAGCAAAGATGGGGGGCAAGCACCACATGTTGAAGGATCTATGACAATATAACTTCTATGTGAATATGAGCATACATAAATCATTACGTTGTCTTCCTTGTCCAACGTCAACTCAACAAAGTTGGCATATAATATTTTGATGGGGGCTCACAATCACAAAAGATTTTCAGGATATTGTATTTGCATGTGAAAGTTCTCTTCCTTCCAATAATCATTCATGAATTTCTTGTATGACCAATATTGTGATTGTCAAGCTTCAAAAGATTTCACTTTCTAAACCCAATGTGAAGCTACCACTAGGCATGACGTGAATATATAATTTCAACTTCATTATATTCAATTCATTCAAAAATTTACTCATAGGATATAAGTGAAGCACAAGAGTAAATGACAAACTACTCCAAAAAGATATAAGTGAAGATCAAGCGAGTAGTTATGTAAACTAGGAGAACGCTCGTGCGTTGCCACAAGCCTTTTTTCAATTACACATATGAATACAGTGCATACTTCTCTCTTTGTCTACCACCCTCCAGCTCTCCCACCCGCTCTCTCTGGGTCTCACCCTCTACCTCTCACACCCCCTATTAATGTTTGGCGTCTATAGGAAATATCCTAGAAGCCTAAACATTAAAGGAAAATCTTAACCTTTATACAGGCTAAGATAACTTTCAAACTTCATCCTGACTCATTTACTCCACGACTATGGAGCACACAAATTAATGGTTATACTATATACAAGAAACAAAAATGAGTTCACATGGTAAACTTTTTAATCCACTGCAAGACTTGACATAGGCACCATCGCATTAGTTTTAATACCTATTCCTGCATTAGTTCTGGCATGGGCACAGAAAAACAAAAGGAAATATACATATGCAATTCTACACTGATCAAACAAATTTATCTTAATTTGGATGTGTATTGGATAGGATACCATGCATATTTAACATTTGATGCTAAGACAAATAAATCTTTCATTTCTTACACTATCTGATTACAGATAATAATTACTCATGTGCAAAGATGAAATGAGAAAAATAATGTGTGGCTTCTAACATGTAAGAAATAGTAATACTAAATTCACTATCTGAAGTTGCAAACACAATTCAGAACTATGACTTAGCGAAGACCATACACACATTTACTACTGACGACCAGTATATGGTAGTACAAACCTTTCTCCTCTGTATGCACTATAAAAGAATAAGTGGCCATTTTTGTTTGCTTAGAAACACTGCTCTAGCGGAAAAATAATTATGCCAATAGCATTCTACATTTTATGTACAAATTATGTAATGGGCATAAAGTCAATTCCAATCAAGGGAAAGCACAATGCAATTAACGCCAATAATGAGCATTATATGCTCCCTCTACAACTTAACCAAATGGGAACCAATTTTCTACCAAAGATGGGTTGTCCAATCTCATACTCATTATGAAATGCTAAAGAGCATCGGTGATCACCATGAGAGTTGATAACTTCCCATCATGCTAAAGATAATTTAGCTTATAATAACTGACAACAGCAATGCCAACACCAACAGCCTTCCCTCTAAACACCTCTAAAGGTGTACCATTTTTCTTAAGTGACTCGAGTATCTCGTTAATTAGGAAAACAACAATATTCCTTGGAAGAATCAAATATCAAGTGGAGAAATTTGTAATACCAAGTTTGAATACTCAAGGCATGTTACTGACATGGCTAGAAAATGACCCTAGTTATCTCACCCCTAGCACAAAAATCAATGATAGCAGTTTTGAACCAATATCTACTAATCATTAATCCAAGGAAATATATTTCATTTTTGCAAAAAAAAATAGACTTCCACTACATTTATCAATAAGTGCCATGTGGCTTAACCAAGCTTTGTGGTACCTTTTTAACCTGTATCGCTAAAATGTGCATGGTAACAACTCTCATTAGATGAAGGATATTGCAAGAAAAAAACAGTTCCAAAGGTGCAACGATGATAACTATCAGACATCATGTTCATGTCTTGCCCCGTGTGAGGCCAAAGTCAATGCATCCCCAGAATTTCCAGACAATTTGCATACGACGCCTTGTAATTTTCTAGTCTATATCCCATATATAATCAACTTTACTCTGTCACATATGTACCTTCTAACCTGTAGGAAATAGTATAACTAATTGTCATCGAATACCAATAAATTAGAACCACATGCATTTTAGTATTTTTCATTTTAAGAAAGCATATATAAAAATAATGTCATCTGGTGCATAGCAGGCACTACTTCACTGCATTTGTAACACTGAGTTAAAATATCCCCTTGCCTCCACTACCATTGTGACGTTGCATTGCCCCATAGTGTGTCTCATTGTTTTCTCCCACCGACCTCCCTCCACCCCCCTTCCGTTCCTTCACTGTCTTCATTCACCCTTACTCTTGTATTGTCGTCACTTTAAAATTTTAGCAAATATACGAAATGCCTGTGCACCTTTTCAAACATTTAACAGCATCGCCATGCGTAAGTTTGTTGTCCCGTGGCAACGCCCTTCACACCCCCTTACAATTGCGTGTGCACCTTTTCCAAAATTTAGCAAATATATGAAATGATCATCACATACCATGAGAGAAGATCATGTATTGTACATCTGATTTACAAATGAAAAACTCTCTCCAACCACAAGAGGTAACTGCATGTTAAATCCTTATTTACACATAATGGAAGTTGCATGTAGGTCAATGTTGGTGTTTGTCTCTCCTTATTATCTGACCGCAACAAGATTCTTTTGTGTGGTCCCGATAAATGAAAATAACAAAAACGATTTATAGCTAAGACAAACTAACTAAAAAAAACAGCTAAAATGCTCCCTTCGATAAACTTTACCCATCTCATTGCAAAATGCATTTCGTTAAAGTTGTTTCATATGGCAGATACATCCTCCTTTGTCAAAAAGTGTGTAATATGACTCAATAGAAGATCAAAATTCTGACCAATTGCTTAGAGGGGTGTACTTGTGCGTGAAATATTATATCTGGATTAAGCATCATGTAAGTTTGCAATATACCACCATGAAAATAAAAAATAGGTTATAACAAGGGCTATGGTCAGAATACCTACTATTAAAAGAGACCTTGACATTAAATTGGCTTTGGTATAATCTTCAACATCGTAATTACCAAAGTCCACAAATGTGCGACTTATTCTGGCTTTTAACCAAAAAACAAGTGCATACTTTAAATCACAAAGATTTGTCGCTTTCCTCCTACAACATCATGGGTTAGAATTTGAACATTCTTATCTCACCAAGTCCTGCATAAAATTCCGAAGAGGTTGTGTGCGACTGGTTAGGAGGCAATGAAACATGCCAGCCCGCTCAAGTTCAAGTGCAAGTTGTCCAGTGCTTGGGCTAAAAAAGACTTGCATAAAACTGTAAATATTATTTGTTATGCAAGATCAAGAGAAATGAACGAAAATCTTCATTGTAAAGGAGTGAGCCTAGCTCACCTTGGTTCTTATTATTTCAAAAAACAAACATTGATGTAGGGGGTTCCCCTACAACATTCCTTTCAACAAGAACATAAGAGCAGATGTTACATGTCACATAAACAAATGCATTAAAAGAGGACAAACTGAATATAGCGAAGGTTGCACTAAATAACATGAAGATAAAAACATAAAGATTATGCAAAAATATGTTAAAACATAGTGGCCCTGTTCATTCAATCAAAAATTACTTCCCATCGGGTTCCAATTCGGTAGTTACAAAGAACATAAGAGCAGATGTTACATCAATTTCTTCATAAACTCGGATTAAGGTTCAGGTGGTGGATGCATACAAACAGCAAGATTTTTAAGCTGGTGCATTTGTTGGACAAATGTGGCAATCTGGAGCCTGGTACGAGCGCTCACCTATACTATTGCACTTCATGGTTGAAAGAGAAAAACTTAGCAAGAATAATAGTTTCATACATTCAAGCATGTGCCAACCATGTAATGGTAGATTGAGCATGTGTCTTCACCTGTATGAAGCCGATGTAGGTGGATGGGAACACTCGAGGTGGGGTCTTGCGATCGTCACCGAGCTCGCTCACATGCAATTCAAGTCTAGCTCGCTTCCAAGCTCCCATTGTCGTGGCTGTAGTGCAACTCCAGATTAGAACATACCAAGCCTTACCTATACCTATTAATTAATGATCAAAATCAAAGTCCAATTCTTTCCATGCCTCGCAATGTCTATGAATTTTCACAGTCATCGTTTGCCGCACACATTGTCAATACAAAAGGTGTAAACAAAATTAAAATCTGAACTGAACTTGACAGAATCCAAAATCAGAACCTTTGGACAGCTGGATGCAGATGGATAATTTATATCCTTGATCTACAGACGATATCTATAGAGACTGGAACTTCATGTTTTACCAAATGTTAAGTATGATTTTCGTGGAATATTCATGTTGGTGGAAGCACTTCATTTTCAACAAACTACAGAAGATAAGAAAATCTGGTGGATGTACCCACGGCGAGCACCAACATGCACCTCATTCAGGGGCGTCCATGTGGTGGCATGAGAGTGAGAGTTAGTGTTGGTGCTAGAGCTAACATTGACTAAACATAGTAGATGAAAACAAAATTGAGTTATTGAACATACATCAGAACTGACCTGCAAGAAAATAATTTGTTTACTGACTAAAGTTATCTCTGAACCTATGCTAATAAAACATGATCATCACTGAATTTCCATTTTGGAAAACTAATAAGACCACAAAAAAGTTGCTTGTCATCTCTAAAATTAAAATGGAAAACCTAGCTGCATGCATAGATCACAACTATCCCCCTGATGAAACACATACGTTCAAACACTAATGATGAAAAACACAAAAATCGTCACCAAAAAATGATTTGGCCACTATGAACATGTGCAACACGAATACCTGAATCGCAAAAAGAATATGGAACAACATCATGGCCAAAAATCCCCCACATCTGAATCCCGATTCGCTCACCTATTTTTGGCTTGCAAAAACGCAAAAGCAAACAGAGGTGAAAATAACCCCGTACGTGGAGCAACTGGATTTCGCTAACCTGGCCTTGGGAGCCCCTGTAAGGCTGTAACAATGGGGCATGTTCCATGATTCCACCGGAGCAACCTCAAATCGACCCCAACCGCAAGGGGCCTGACGTTGCCGCTAGGACCTCACGATGTTAGGGACCAGCTATCGATTCACTTTTCTCAATCATGATTTCGAATTACAGCTCGATACAAGAGAAATTGCTAGAGTTCAGAGAACAAGGAGGAAGAGGGAGGGAGGAGGAAGAAAGATAGAGGGTGCCAGGGAAGCCGCCATTGTCGTGATCCAAGCCCGGATGAGTTGCCTGCTGCTTCCCGTGCTGGTATTTGTAGTCGGTTATGGCCCATCTTCAGGTTCGGCCAATGTACAAGTTGCTTGGTGGGCTTGCTGCTTCCATAGTAATTTGGGACGCTGACATCCCCTCCTCCTTAACAACCGGCTTGCCCCCCAAGTTGGTGCTCGATCTCCTGGCTCCGCAAAATACAATCCTCCTGGGTCCCACTGCTCGCAAGAAGTTGCATGGTGAACTGATTGTATGAACTGCCATACCAGGATAAGAACTATAGGATAATCTTCAGTTATGGATCTCATTGCATGCAAGCCACCACACGTAGTAGAGCTCTGAGAAATACATGGCATCCCTTCTTGTAGTTTTTTGCTGTTATGGGCTAACCAAAACAGAGTAGTGGTGAGACCTGCATCTGGTCCCCAAGAAGAGCACCATCCATAGCTTGACAAGGTACTGCCATGAGCAGTAAAGGTCCAAGACAGCAGTAGAAGAACCAGAATCACAAGGAACTCCTTGAATAAAGCCGAAGCAATTCAAACTCGTATACCCAAGTAGTTGCTGCTCATTTGTGAATGGATCTGTTGGGATGAGCCAGATGGCTTTGCACCTAGACCACAGAACATAAACATGTTGAACCGTCAAACATGAAAGGACCAAGAGATCACCATATTGGTTAGGTTTGTATGCCCAGCTAGAAGTACACCTTTGATCGAATACCTCTTGTTCAATTCGAGTGGCCAATAGCTTGTCGAACTGTACATATGGATGCTCATGACTGTCATTCAAAGTGACGCTTATGGAGTAAGAATGCAGATATGATGCAAGATGTCCAAAAGAAAATGGTTTACTGCTCCACCTATGAGACCAGAAAAGTATGCAATGGGGTATAAGGTAACATTTCTTGCAGATTGTTTACATCCTTGGCTGATGGTCAGGCGTAGGTAAACTGCATTTGGCAGCATGTTCCTGTACTTGATATCTCGTAGGAATTTCAGCGGTACTCTCCCTGTTGTAGATGTCCTCTTGTTGTTCAGGTCTGGCCTCCCAGAAAAAATGCAATGCATTGTCCTGCATTAAAATGCCTTTGCTGCAGTTATCTTCAGTAGTGGATTTGAGCATATCGTCGACATTAGTAACAGTAAGATCATTTTGATAACCAGGTACAGAGCATACTGAATTTATCAAGCAAGAGTTATCAACTGGCAGCTGAACACCATCTATAAAGAAGTTTCCCACCTTCCTAGAACATGCAGATTGGGATTCTGGGTCAGTATGTTCACTGTTGTTGAGATTCCAAGAATTCATGCAATTTGCATGTATTGCCAAGCTTCTATTGCAATAATTTGCCTGCAATTCTACCGTACTGAAATCTGTAGAAACATCCAACGCTTGAAGCTGGAGTGCATACTACAAGTGACTACTAGCGCTCTGCACCTCTGCATTATATGGTGCACATTCCGGGAAACATTGTTGGCGCTGAAACTGCATGGACTGGAGATCATTTTTGCTTGACAGGTCTGCAGTCAAAGTACTTGTGTTCTTCACACTCTGAAATAGATGCATCACTATTGTAGCATGCTGACTGTAGTGAGCAGGTTTGGCATCAGTAATAGCACCTATCCTTGTTTGATGAGTGGGTTTCCAAACACGACTAATGTTCCATCTCTCTAACCAGTTGAAGGCTGAATTGGGATCCCTCTCGCTGTACTGAAAGTGAAAGGCCTCTCCCAGAATCGGTGAAGCTAGAAGCTTGTGAGCAATTGCATTGGAAGTTGACCTCTCTCTCCATGCATCTAGTTTAGGAACCACGGATTTTTGCTTGACAAACTTTCAACTAAATTGAATTGCATCACCAGAAAGGTTGGCATTGCTTTGTACAAGATGGCCACGAATCAGTGCCTGAAGTCATATGATCCATTCCAATGCACGGAATGCCCAGCGTGCTAGGTAACATCCAAAGACAACTTGGGCCTTGACAGTTGCTTGTTCTTCCTTCAACTTGTCTGGATCACCAAGCAGTGCATCAAACCTGACAATGCTCTGCTTCTCCAAGTCATGGTTCACCTCGGGCTGCCCCGCTGCTTTGCCATGGAAGGTCGAATTATTGTAATCCAGAGTAGTGTTACCTCGAGTATACTGAATAGGATCTTGCACTTCACACTTAGTCCTCGATTGGTCGTCCGGTGGCCACCACACATATACAGGATCACCAGAGACACTACAGTGAGCTATGCCATGGAATAGAACGGTGTTGATCACAACAACATGCACTGGAATAGTGGGTAACCATGGTTGCTACATGGTTCCTTGTTGTCCTGGCAGCAGGCACCTAGTTGTTCTCTTTGCTATATGGTGAACGCCATAGTTCAGGGCGGATAGATGCTTCACCCAGTCGCCTGCACGGACGGAGCTTTCTGTCAAGCACCTAGTCGGTGCTGGTGTTGTGAGGTTGTTGGAGGCCACGAGGATGACGTCATGGTCTAACTCTTCTATGTGGGCCTTGGGGTTGATGTCGATGGTGGTCGCCATGGGAGGAACGACCTCCTTGTTGAGATAGGAGGTGTCGGTGCTGATGGTGGGCGGTGCCCACGCGGGTGGGACCTTCTCGACGTCCTCGTCGTTGATGTTGACGGCGGGCTCGGGGCGCAGGTGGTGGCATCATGGACCTCGTCAACATGGGTGACGGCGGTGACCTGGGTCAAGCATTCCGTCGAACAGGTGACTGGCACCATCTCGATGGAAGCAGGGGACGCGCTGGGGGTGAGCTCCAAGGTCTCCTGGGCCTTGATGGTGGAGGAAGAGGTGTCGGGGAGGACCGGCATGATGGTGGCGTCGACGGTGAGGCCGCCATCGGAGGCCTCTATTGGATCGGACCGAGAGGCGGAGTGGAGAGGGCCGGATCCAGCAGCAAGGACCGGATCGGCACCATGGCGGCTGCAGCCACCTCTCATGGACGCCATTGAACGAATTGCCGCCATGGGGGTAGAGCTGTGCGGGGCTGGCAGTGAGGAGTGGCGAGGTGAGGAGAGATCAATGAACCCGAGGCAGTGTGTGAAGGCGGCAACCTGGAAGCGGTGGCTCCTCTCGGTCCTCGCCGGCAGCGGCTCGTCTTGGGGCTGGGACGGCAAAGGATCCGTGATGGCGGCTAGGGCGTGGTTGCCGTCGACATAGCGAGTAGATCGGTCGCGGTGAAGGGATCGGCGGCGGCGATGGCGGCTTGGGCGTGGTTCTCGTCCTCCTAGCGAGACAATCGAGGGCAGCCTGCATCGTCCGATATTCGGAAATGTTAACACCCACACACGTGTGGGTGTTTGCACATCGCCCACACGCCTCCATCATCATTCATTTTGCCACGTATAAATAGATGACATCAGCAAAAAAAATTGGTTTTCAGCTTAAAAATGTTGTATCTTCTAAATAAAAAAGCGAACTAAAAATCCGTTTTCACCATTAAATCCGTCTCGGCGAGATCTTCAAAACTAGACCCCGTGTTGATATGTTTCGACGAAAAAAAAATTTGCCAGAAGTTGCCACGATGTTTACACTGCAGTTGCCATAGGGCTTAAACTAAAGTTGCCATGTGGAAATTTTAGTTTGTAGATCATGGCAATTTTAGTATTTTGATGATGGCACTCCAGTACTTTAACCATGAAAATTATTTTTTGTATGAACCATGGCAATTTTACGTGCATGTATCATGGCAATTTTAGTTTATGGTTCATGGCAAGTCTAGTTTTTTAATTCCCCATTTTATAAATGTCAAAATTTACTTTTAAATGTAGAAGAAAATAGCTGAAACATATCATGGCAACTTCAGTGTAAACATCATGGCAATTCATATGCAATAGACATGGCAACTTTTAATCCAAAAAAAATTCATCAAAACATATCAACATGGGATCTAGTTTCGAAGATTTCATCGCGAGGGATTTAATGGTGAAAACGGATTTTTCAATCGGATTTTTCATTTAAGAGATAAAATATTTTAAAAACTGAAAATCCAAAAAGATTCCTGCATGCATGCATGCGATGACGTGGCAATCTATTTACATTAGAGACGTGTGGTGCGTCTTCCTTCCTGCCACACGCATGGCAGTTAGCGCGACCCCCTCGCGAGGAGGCCTCGCTCCCGGTTCGTGCGAGAGGGCCTTGATTTTTTTTCGTTGGTTTCTTTTCGTAGGTTGAGGGAGGACGAAAATAAACCAGTGGAGGTGGGACGAAAATTAACCGGTGAACAGAGACTACCAACTGAGACATTAGGAGTAGAGATAGGTAGCTATTTGAGGACTCTCTCTTATTCAAAAACTTTCAGATCTAAGTATTTTATTAAAACAGCAAGCAAAAACAAAATAAAATGACATTCCAAGAATAGCACACATCATGTGAAGAAGCAAAAACTTAGGTTCAACCGATCGTAACCGATAATCGTTCAAAATGAAAGGTGGGATGCCTACCGGGGCATCCCTAAGCTTAGATGCTTGAGACTTCTTGGAATATTAGCTTGGGACGCCTTGGGAATCCCCAAGCTTGAGGTTTTGTGTCTCCTTAATTCCTCTCATATCACGCTTTTCCTAAATCTCAAAAACTTCATCCACACAAAACTCAAGAACTCGTGAGATAAGTTAGTATAAATCAATGCAAAACCTTTATCATTCTCTACTGTAGCAAATCACAAAAATTATTATTCAACATTTCATACTAAATGTCTCTGCATATTTAATACTCCTATTCGCAAATAGAATCATTAAATAAGCAAACATATGCAAACAATGCAACCATAACAACAATCTGCCAAAACAGCACAGTCCAAAAAGAATGCAAGATTCATCATACTTCCCTAACTCCAAAAATTATGAGAAAAATACAACACTATAGAAATTTTATCAGAGCTTATTTTGCAAAAAGTTTCAACAATTTATCATATTCTTACTTTTCTAGGGAATTTTTGCAACATCGATAAACTTTCTGTTTTCAAACAGCAAGAAGTATACTTGCAAAAGAAGCATGGAAAAGGCTATCATTGCCACTTTTATTGAAATAAAAAATGCAAAACATTATTCTAAATAACAGGAAGTAAATCCTAGCTAAATAAATTGACGCTCCAAGTAAAACTCATATCATGTGACGAATGAAAACATAGCTCTGACTGAGGTTACTGATAATGTTGGAGACGAAAGAGGGGATGTGTGGCACCCCGGCTCAGAGCAACCGGTCTACCATGCATTGCTAGCCCAGAGACCTTGTCTTCTGGCAACACACAACAACTTGGTACAGAAAACAACCGCTTTATTGATGCTAGCGGATCAGAGTTTATATTACAACAGTCGGCGAGGCCAAGCGGCACACACGGTGCGGCTGAACAATATGTACATTATTTAGTGAACATAAAGGGGCCTCGACCATGACAACTACGCGGCAGCGGAACAACGTCGTAGCGGAACTCCATAGCACAGGAACACGGATGTGGACACGATCTAGACTCGAACAGCTCTCCTTTCCAACGGGACTTTCCTGAAATCTGGCATGACACGCCAGGTCAGTACATTGAATGTACTTGCAAGCTCAAAACAAGTATAAACATAATGACAATCAATATCATGACAATTAACCAATAAATAACAATGCAACAAGATATCCAGCATGCTGTGACCATGCTCTTGTGATAAACGTCCCTCGGACTGGCTTACCAAACGTGATCGTTTCCGGATCACAAACATGCCAACCCAGAGACAATCTCGTGATCTTTATGGCAATCACATCCACGACCAATATTTGGCCCGTGATCCTTACGGCGATCACAACCACGACCAATAAATGGCCCGTGATCCTTACGACGATCACAACCACGACCAATAAATGGCCCGTGACCCTTACGGCGATCACAACCACGAAAACATCTGGTCCAATTCAACCCGATGGCCCTTCCGCCACCACCACAATGCAAACTTCATACTTAGTGTGCAAAATTCATTAAATGTTGACCCATCGCATGACCTCCTTTCGAGCATGTCCTTAACCGTGGACTCAGCTATCGATAGATTAATACACTCTGCAGAGGTAGCACACTAGACCCACACCATGGAACCCATGGCCTCGCACTCCCATTCGGGTGGACCAACGGCATTACGACGAAACCACTCCATTGCCATGACACTCTCCCTACCACTCCGACTCAATCCCCATCGGGCTAGTCCTGGGTGGCCCCGTGTCTACCAAAGACACAACGACCACCGTCGTGGCCACGATCCACACTGGGACCCGGTACCAAAAACTTAACAACGGGCTCACAAGGTTATGCCTGCTTACCGGGCTAGGGTACAGCACGCCCATAACCTTCCCTAGATGGAGGCACCGACCAGAGGCATGACAATGAAACGAACAAAGGCCGTCCCATACCGGCAAATGTGGTTGCACTGGGAAAGACTCGATTCAGCGGCACCATGACCCGATCAACAACATATTCAAGTTGAGTTATTATCAGGTTCAACTTAAAGTTAAAGTAACCGGCGTCATAATGCCATGACATGCATCACCAACATATGCATCACATACCAACGAAAATAACTGAGTCAACTACGCTCATGATACTCCTCTGGTTAAGATCAAGCCTCACTTTAACTAGAATCTTTTCTAGCAAAATTATCATTTTTACTTATGCAAAATAATCTCACTAATTAGTTATTTCCATAGCCATATTATCTTCTCATCACCCATAACTAAATCATTGTTAGCTTACCAACTAGGTTCACTACAAACTTTCTATAAATCAAGCATATTTACTATAACAAGCATCTAACAGAATATAATTAACATATCAATAATTTAAATGCATGAATAATCATTTGTTCAAGTAGGAAAATCACAAATATTGTAGTGGCACTATGAAAATGTTGTTGTGGCTTCCCTTAGTGCAGATGAGGTTCACAAGCCTCCTGGTGATCCTCAAGACAAGCCTGCTCTTCTGAAAATAAATAAAAACACAAAAAGAAAACATCAAGAAACCTTCTGAAATTCACCAGAAAATCTAGACAG
The DNA here is from genome assembly GCF_002162155.2 of Triticum dicoccoides. NCBI lineage: Eukaryota > Viridiplantae > Streptophyta > Magnoliopsida > Poales > Poaceae > Triticum > Triticum dicoccoides. The sequence continues at coordinate 253,689,839 of NC_041391.1, forward strand.
CAGGGAAAAATCCCATCTTTGGTGAGCTGCTAGATTTTTGGACAAAGAACACAATGCAAAAAGAATCGTTGCATTTGGACTTGTAGATAAAAAGTTGTGGCTGTTTGAAGTTCTCTGGATTTAAATGAAATTTGAATTAAAATTAAACAGACTGGCGGGGGGGGGGGTAACATCGAAGGTGTAAAATCCTAGGGCGCCACCACTCGTACCGCTTCGCATGCGTACAGAGTGGCTGACTAGCGGGCCCTGCTAGTCAGGTGAGGAGGAGGGGGAGAAGGAAACAGGGAGCGACGGGGACTCGCCGGAGCGCACGTCGGCGGCGAGGGCTCTTGGGCCTAAACGAGAGAGAGGGATGGAGGGAGAAGACGAAGGCGCACCCGCCCATACCCGTAGGATGGCTAGGGGTGGTCGGACGGCGCCGGAAATAGCCTCTCCAGCGGAGGCAGAGAGCAGCGGTCGCCGGAGACAAAGACGACGGCGACTAGGGGTGACTCTAGGGGCTCCAACCGGCGGGACGGCACCACCGGAGAGTGGCGGAGGCCCTGGAAGGGTTGCCCTGGCCTGGGAGGGGCTGGAGCTGCAGGGACGGCCCGAGAGGATCGCCGGCAAGCTCGAGCTCGGGGACGGCAGCTCGCGGCCTGCCTGGCCGGGCTACGACTTTCTACTATCTTGTGGGGTGTGTGGGTGTGGATGTGGGTGCTTGAGGAGGCTGGGGTGGCCGTATTTATAGGCGAGCGGCAAGGGGGGTTTGGGCTCCGCCAGAGGACACCAGTCCACGGCGCCCGACGATGAACAGCGTTAGAGAGAGGGGGGGAGAAGACGTAGCTCACGCAGGAACTGTTGGTGAGCGCGGACGAGCACAGGGGCGAGAGGAAGGCGACGAGTACAGTGCGCCACGCACTGTGGTGTTGGCCGGATCGTGCCCATGCCCGCTGCGGCGAGCTCCGGCATCGGCGAGTGCCAGGGCAGAGTTAAGTGCGTAGATACGGTGATGGTGGTGCGGTTTGGCACGCTCGGGCAGGCTGGGCAGCGAGCACGCACACAACAGAGCGCTCGGCCGCACTCAGAGCGCGTGTTTTGCATACCAGCATGCTTGGACGAATGCGGTCACCGCGTGAACTATGACATCGGGCCATCCTAAGCGCAATCCTCATGTCTGGCGTGTAGTCTGTGGTAGTTTTGAGTGTTACCATGATTGGGTTGGGTTCCAGGTGCAATAGAAATGAGTTTACACTCCAGGTAAGTTTCTGGACAGTAACTTTGGAGGTTTACTATGGTCAAACCACTGGGAGTTGAGGGCTGGGCTTTGGAGGCTAGCCAACACTTACTAAGGTGAAGATGCACAAGAAAAACCAGCTACAATGGAGCAAGTAAAATGGTAGTTGCTGTAGAAACTACTATTTCTGTCTAGAAATGAAAATATTTTCTATAGCCAAAATATTCCAAAGAGTGATGAAATATTTTTTCTCAGAAAAGTGCCCTAGGGTTCAAAGAATAATTGGGATTTTTCTCAGGATTATAGGGGCAAGAAAAATTAGGGTTGCTTTGGAGCACAAAGGGCTAGCTAGGGTTTAGGAGGGCAAAATGAATATTTCTCATTTAAGAAAAATATTCCAAATGATATTTTGAGATGAACCAGAGATGGAGTGATGATTTAGGAGGGGATGAAGCACTTGGGTGAAAGTCAAGGGGTACCCAAGTGGTTAAGTCCAAATGAAAGGATTCAAAAACTCCAAACTCAAATTCAAACCAACTGAAAACCAGGCAAAGAAGAGAGGGCAAAAACCAGGCTGTCACAAACCTCCCCCACTTAGAATGAATCACGTCCTCGAGATTTGGTTGCTTGGGAAAACCATTCTGGATAATGTGCCCTTAGAAATTCTTCCGATACCCATGTTGATTCTGACTCTGTGTGATGCTTCCATTGGAATTTGTAAAACTTCCTTGCTTTACTGCAGGTGACTCTTTCCATTTGATACAAAATTTTAACTAGCCTCTCTTCGTACGTTAAATCCTTTGCCATCTCTATTTCTGTCATATCAGTCTTTATCTCAGGCGGCGATATGCATCACCGTAATTGTGAAACATGGAACACGTTGTGCACGTCCGACAATTCAGGGGGTAACTCCAACTGATATGCAACTATAAGTGCATCTAGTGCCACCCCTAGTTGGTTTTGGAGTATTGACGACAAAGTTGGTTGAGGGACTAATGCGTTTGTGAGAATTGCAGGATAACGCAGGTTGTGTCCCTCATTGATTCGGTTTACCTACCGGAGATGACCCCTAAAAATGTATGAAGACATTGAAGACAATGGTGGTATGAGAAGATATTCATATTGAAGACTATGACCTGAGAAGACATTGCGTGAAGACTTTGAAGCGCGAAGACTGTGTGGTTTCGTTGTTTCCTTTTCTTCTTTGTTGAGTCATAGGAACCACCGTACTGTTAAGTGGGGTCCAAGTGAACTAAGTCAGAGTGACTGAAGTGATGCTCAACCCAAATCCTATGTCTTCGAGCGAAGACAATGAGAGCAAATCTTATCCAGAGCTGGATGAGTCAGCTTTGCTTGTAGCCCAAGTAAAGTTGCCGCGTGTGTTTGAAATTTGACCGTTGGAACACGTGTCAGTTCCTTAGTGACCCAGGGTCATTTTGGACAAATCAGGTCGGGTTGCCTAGTGGCTATAAATAGCCCACCCCCTACACCATAAATTGGTGGCTGCTCAGAGTTTGTGCACGGCTTTTGTCGTTTGAGAGCAACCCACCTCGAAGCTTTTGAGAGAGAAAGATCCTTGCGAGGACAAAGCCCAAACACCCAGAGCCAAAGAGTGTTAGGCATCACTGAAGTCTTTCTGTCTGTGTGACCTGAAGACTTATTACACTTGAGGACTGTGAATCCTCCAACCAGTTAGGCGTCGCGTTCTGAGCATCCAAGAGTCATTGTGGATTGCCGGTGAACGAAGTCTGTGAAGGTTTGGAAGTCTCCCTTGAAGACTTACCAGAGTGATTGGGCAAGGACTGGGTGTCCTTAGCTCAAGGGGAATAAGGTGAAGACACGGTCTTCTGAGTTAAATCTTAGCCTCCCTAACCAGACGTACAGTTGTCACAGCAACTGGAACTGGTCCAACAAATCCTGTGTCTTCAACAAGCAACTGGTTCTATCTCTTCCAACCTTACTTAAGTTTGTCTTCGTGAAGTCATTGCCTATCTGTTTATCTGTTTGACTTCATTGCTTGACTACGATTGTTGATTGGCTTCATACTATCTTCCATCTTGATCCTTACTACCTAACTGCTATTAGTCCTGTACTTTCACATCATTACATACTTGACTATGGCTAGTTTAGGGTAGTTTATCTTCCGCTGCATATCAATTAAGTTATTTCTATTGTTTCTCTTCGAAACCTCCAAGTTTTGAAGACTTTCATAAAAATTGCCTATTCACCCCCCTCTAGTCGATACTAGCACTTTCAATTGGTATCAGAGCGAGGTACTCCCTTGTTCTGTGTGATTCGGTTTAACCACCTAGAGTTTCAGCTATGTCGACTGCAGGATTGAGGAACATATCGTGTCCCACCTTTGACGGTCATGATTATCCCTGATGGAAGGCCATGATGAAGAAGCTACTCATGTCCATGGATAGCGAACTTGGACCGTCTGAGATTGGACTCACTGATCTATGCAAGATGGCAGAGGCTGATGACATTCGCAAGTATACTCTATTGAACCTTACAGCAAAGGACGTCATCTACTGTCATTTGTCCCGAAATCAGTTCAGGAATGTTATGAACCTCAATCACGCGAAGCTAATCTGGGACCGGCTTTCTGAGGTATATGAAGGTCATCGCACTCGTCATGATCCGTGGTTTGAGGACTACAAGGAGTCTCTCAAGGAGATGACCTTTGCACCTGAATCATCATCATCCTCATCGTGCCACATGGCAAGGGGTGATAAGGTAACTGAATGCTATCTCTCTGAATCTAGCGATGATGAATCAGGTGATGAATTTGGCCCTAGCTATGACAAGCTTGCTTCCCTTGCCACTAAACAACAAAGAATCTTGGAAAAGGTTCAAGACATGCTTAGTAAGAGCGATGATATGTTGGGTGAAGAAATGGATCAGTCAAAAGCTTTGGCTGATAGTCTTCAGAGACTTCATGCTAAGTTTGACGCCCTACAAGATCAACATAATGCTCTCTTGTCTGATCATGAGAAGCTTTCTTCCGAATGTCTTCAAAGAAAGCTAGACCTTGAAAAGATAAGAGTGGATTATGAAGATCTTCAGAAGGAGCGAGATTCACTTCGCGCTCAACAGATCAGTTCCGCTCAGGATGGATTTGAACCACCATGTCTAAAATGCATTGAGCGTGATAACGCTACATCTGTTGCTGAATGTTCCACTACTGCTACTGTTTCATTGTCTTCACCTACTGATGTGGTTACTAACCCCTCTGCGGAGGATACCACTGCTGTTGCTGATGAAAATGCTATGTTGAAGACATTGCTTGAAACAGGGATGTACAAAAGTTTGAAGGGATATCAGACTCTCTGCGATGTCCTCAAAAAGCAGATTCTGAACCGAAACCCTAGGAAAGAGGGTGTTGGGTTCGAAAGGAAAATGAATGTTGATGGCTCGTACTGGAAGCCTGAGCAGTACCCCAAAACCACATGGGTTGCTGCAAAGGAACCTTCAGTAGATCCATCCACTTTATCTGGCTTTACCTGTGCTAATCCTATTATCATTGATGAATCCTTTGATGCAAACTATAAGCTGTTCAAAAATCAGAATGGTGAAGTGTTTGCCAGGTACATTGGTACTAACTGCAGGAATGTACCACCTATGAAGAAGATCTGGGTACCTAAGCAGTACATTGAGAATCTTCCTGTGAATGTCGTCATGACACCACCAAGGAAGAAGACAAACCCCATACCTATAGCTTCAGGTGGCCCAAAGGCTTCATACAGATACAGGACTAACATGAGTCACCCTAACGCCAATGTTTTGCAGGGAAATCATGCTCAGACTTATGAATATGAGCGTGTATCTTCGAACCGCTATGTTCATAGGACTAAGAACTTTTCTGCTTATTCATATGAGTATCATTCATCTCCTGCAAGGCTATTTGCTAGGGCTTCAAAGCCAAAATTCTCAGATGCTGCACTTAGACTCATTGCTTCTAAGCCCCCACTGAAGATGTGGGTGGCAAAGAAGAACTAACTCTCTTTTGCAGAAAATGGTCTCCAGCCAGCAATCAATGGCGTCCGATGTTATTGCTGGGGACCTAAAATTCACTTAGGACGCACGATAAAATGTCACTCTATATACTTCATCTGAATCTCTTATTAGTCATACTATGTCCTAACCTTGATATAAGATGTGACTGTCCCTATATGTGTCAAATGCTTATGCTTCACAACACTCTTGTGAAGCCTATCCTCCTAACTGCACTGTAGGGTACATCACCAAAAGCTTCAAAATGGATTATGGACAGTGGATGCACAAATCATATGACTGGTGATCAAAGTCTTCTCATGGACTCAACCTTACGTCCATCCGACAAGAGTCACATTACATTTGCTGACACTGGTAAAAGCAAGATATTGGGTCTAGGTAGAGCTGCAATCTCAAAGGATCAACACATGGATAAAGTGATGCTTGTTGAATCCCTTGGTTTCAACTTAATGTCTGTCTCAATGCTTTGTGACTTGAACATGATTGTGATATTTGGCAAATATCGTTGCCTTGTACTAATGGAATCTGACAAATCTCTAGTCTTTGAAGGGTATCGAAAAGATGATCTATACATGGTAGATTTTTCAGTAGGTCCACAGCTTGCCGTATGTCTTCTCACAAAAGCTTCAGAATGCTGGCTCTAGCATCGAAGGCTGGGACATGCTGGCATGAGGAACTTACACTCACTCGTCAAGAAGAAGCATGTCATTGGCATTGAGGATGTCAAGTTCAAGAAGGATCATCCGTGTGGTGCCTGTGAAGCTGGAAAGATGACAAGGGCAAAGCACCCCTCGAAGACAATCATGACAACATCTCAACCCTTCGAGTTGTTACACATGGACTTATTTGGACCTACGCACTATTCCACCCTCACAACAACTGCCTGTCTCTATGGCTTTGTCATTGTTGATGACTACTCAAGATACACATGGGTTCATATAATTCTGTACAAGACTGAAGTGCAAGATGTCTTCAGGCGCTTCGCAAATCGAGCAATGAACAGTTATGGTGTGAAGATCAAGCACATCAGAAGTGACAATGGCACTGAATTCAAGAACACTAGACTTGATCTGTATCTGGATACAATGGGAATCACTCATGAGTTCTCTGCTCCGTACACACCTCAGCAAAACGGCATTGTTGAGTGCAAAAACAGAACCCTCATTGAGATGGCTCGAACAATGCTAGATGAGTACAAGACACCGAGAAAGTTCTGGCCTGAAGCTATTGATACAGCATGTCACATTATCAATCGTGTGTACATTCATAAGCTTCTGAATAAAACATCATATGATCTACTTACTGGCAAGAAGCCGAACGTCAGTTACTTCAGAGTATTTGGAGCAAGATGCTGGATCAAGGATCCCCATCACAAGTCAAAATTTGCACCCAAGGCTCACGAAGGCTTCATGCTTGGCTATGGAAAGGATTCACACTCCTACAGAGTCTTCAACCTTTATCTCTACAAAATCGTAGAAACTGTGGACGTGAAATTTGATGAAACCAATGGTTCACAGAGAGAGATTCTGCCAAGTACACTAGACGAAGCTCCTTCAAACGAATCTATCAAGCTGATGGGAACTGGTGAAATCATGCCCTCTGAAGCACAGCCTGAAGAGGAACTTATCATCTCTGCACCAAATCAACCTGAAGACAATGCTCAGACCGAAGACAATCCTCCCAATGATGACAATGATCAGTCAGAGCAAAATCATCGTCATGTTCATCCTCGTGTTGCAAATGAAGTTCAAATAGAGAAGATAATTGACAACACCAATGCACCAGGTCCACTCACTCGATCAAGAGCAACACAGCTAGCAAACTTCTGTGGGCACTTTTCATTTGTGTCTATATCAGAACCCAAGAAAGTTGCTGAAGCCTTTATGGAACCTGAATGGATTCAAGCCATGCAAGAAGAACTTCAACAGTTCAAGCTGAATAATGTTTGGGAACTCGTCAAGCGACCTGATCCTCACAAGCATAACATTATTGGAACGAAATGGATATATCGGAACAAGCAAGATGAGCATGGTCAAGTCGTCAGAAACAAAGCACGTCTTGTGGCTCAAGGATACAGTCAAGTTGAAGGAATTGACTTTGATGAAACATTTGCTCCTGTTGCTAGGCTTGAAGCTATTCGCATACTGCTAGACTACGCTAATCATCACAATATCTGTCTATATCAAATGGATGTAAAGAGTGCATTTCTCAATGGCAAGATTGAAGAAGAAGTATATGTCGCACAACCACCTGGCTTTGAAGATCCAAAACATCCTGATATGGTGTACAAGCTAAACAAAGCACTGTATGGCCTCAAACAAGCTCCTCGTGCCTGGTATGATACAATCAAAGACTTCCTAAAGAGCAAAGGTTTCAAACCTGGATCCCTCGATCCCACTCTCTTCACGAAGACATAGATGGTGAACTGTTTGTGTGCCAAATATATGTGGATGACATAATCTTCGGATGCACCAACCAGAAGTATAGTGATGAGTTTGGGTACATGATGCAAGAGCAATATCAAATGTCCATGATGGGTGAGCTGAAGTTCTTCCTTGGTCTTCAAATTCGTCAACAGAGGAATGGCATCTTCATATCTCAAGAAAAATACCTCAAAGATTGTCTGAAGAAGTTTGGAATGGATGACTGCAAAGGCTACATGATGCCAATGCCAGCCAAACACCATCTTGGTCCCGACGACAATGGTAAAGAGTTCGATCAAAAGGTATACCGCTTCATGATTGGTTCTTTGCTTTATTTATGTGCATCTAGGCCAGATATTATGCTTACTGTTTGCATGTGTGCTCGATTCCAAGCGGCACCAAAGGAATCGCATCACTTAGCTGTGAAGCGAATTCTTTGATATTTGGCTTACACCCCAACACTCGGATTATGGTATCCCAAGGGCTCAAAATTCGATTTGGTTAGATTCTCGGATGCTGATTATGCTGGTGACAAGGTGGATCGCAAGTCTACATCTGGCACATGTCATTTTCTTGGTTGATCACTTGTATGTTGGTCTTTGAAGAAGCAGAACTGTGTATCACTCTCAACTGCTGAATCTGAATACATTGTTGCTGGATCCTGTTGTGCTCAACTTCTATGGATGAAGCAAACTCTCAAGGATTATGGCATCAACCTGAAACAAGTACCTCTCTTCTGCGACAACGAGAGTGCCATCAAAATAGCCAACAATCCAGTCCAACACTCGAAGACAAAGCACATTGAAATTCGTCATCACGTTCTCAGAGATCATGTTATGAAGAAAGATATCGATGTCATTCACGTCAACACTGAAGAGCAACTGGCAGATATCTTCACAAAGCCCTTGGATGAGAAAAGGTTTTGCAAGTTACGGTGTGAGCTAAATATCTTGGAATCCTCTAATGTCCTGTGATCATGCACACATCCTAACACTTATGCATATTGATGACTTAGATGTGCAACACACAAAGTAATGTATATCTTCAATCAATGAAGATTTACACTCTAAGTGTGAATATATTAACATGGAATTTGACTTCGGAGCGCCACGATAATTGTGCGCCGTGTCTGGGTCTAATACTTCCTATACGGTGGGTAACGCCACCACCAACTTTCTTTGTTTGAAGTGTTTCACTCAAGGTGTTATATTGCAATGACTTCGCATTTGGTTTGTCTTCAGTTTCAATTTGTCTTCATGACCTTCTGCACTATGATGATTTGATTGTTACTACTCATCACCCGGGGTGCAGAATAAGTTATTCTTCACCTGAGGTAATATTACGATCATTTCATAAATAAATTATGTTTCAAATACAAATAGTTACAGCCATATTGATTCACTGCATAAAATTTGGCATAAAAAAAGGTCAGAAGACCAGAAAAAATACATTTTATGTACATTTTACACTATGTTTTTACATTTGTAATTTACGTAACATAAAATATTTTTTACGGCAATTATATATTTTCTTACATTCTCTTTTTATGTCTGAAATAAGATAAAATTTAAGAAACGTAAAATTGCGCTGCATTGATGTTAAAATAGAGAGGGGTGAAGAATAACTATTTCTCACCCAAGGTGACGAATAGCGCGACCCTAACCTCTCTATGCTTCCTATCTCAAAATCTATCTGTCCAAATCATATGCATTCTATTGAAACTGTCGAATGTCTTCTCTGCGTCCTAGTCAGCAGAAGACAAAGCGACAAACATTAAATCTGTTTTAATGACTTATCTTTATTGTTGAAATCGGGAGAAGACGGAACAACTCTCCGACATGCCTGGCGGGCGTGGGAACATGGGACAACCCTGAGTAGGTTGCATGCGTGCCACGTGCCCCTCAGAGGTGAACCGCCAGGGGCACCAGCGTAATTGCGCTGTGTCTCTCACCTACTTATAAATACTTGTCCCCTGCGGTAAAGAAATCCTTCTTCCACCTCTCCACCTCCGTCAAAACCCTAGCGCCACCGCTAGCTCGCGACGACGCCGGCGACGAAGCGCTTAGCTGCCGTGACTTCTCTGACGCCGTCCTCACGCCGACCGCGGACATCATCCTCTCCGTCGTTGTCGTAGGTGTCCTCCGTCGCCAAGTTAGGGCACGGTGGGCTGAACTGCTCGATCTCCTATTCTTCCATCTAGCAGTTCTTCGTGCGGTAATTATAACTCTATTTTTACCACCTTTTTGATCTTCAAGATTCATCCTGTTTGCCTAAAGTAGTTTCTGTCTCTTCAAGCTAGATCTATTCCGTCTGCATCTCATACTGCTTAGTCGATTCACTTAAATTTCTTGTCTAGTTTGATTCCTCACTTGTACTTATTCACGGATTGGTACAAATCTGGAACCAACTCACCTATATAAGTGAATGTCTTCGCATCATGAGGTCAATGTCTTCAAACTGATTTATCTTCAAAATCTTCTGAGAATGCATATGACCTCTTCCCCTTCCCTCGCATCTCTAATACTGTCATAGGTACATGTCCGTGGGAGAATCCCTTGGTTCTCATAGTCTGCATTCGTTTGCAGAATACTTACAGCATCATATAAATTCTCCTGAAGCCAGTTCCTGCTTGACCAGCAAGCACAAGTCTCTGAAGCCTTTGAACGTATTGAAGCCATTCAGCTTGAAGTTCATGGCTGCAGAAAAATCAGCAAGGAAGGGTGGCAGACATCGCAGAGAAGGAACATCCAAAGATCTGCCTGATGACTTAGCAGAACTATACAAGACAGATCCTGAAGAGAATTATCATCAGAGGAAGACGCGAATCCAATGGATTCGTCGCTACTGGGCTGAGGAGTGGTTCACGTACAAGTTTGTGACGAAGGAATATGCAGAGAAGAATGCCATCAAGAGACCTTGGGGTGATATCCTCTATCGAGGCCTTCAACCCAAGAGCCTAGCTGAAGCCATTGACCAAGGCTTCTATCCTTGCATGGTCCGTGGGCCACAGCCTGCGAACGCAGATCCCACCTCACTACTATGGTGTTGTGATGACTCTCTCTTCAAGCGCAACTACCAGTTTGCTGTGGCTTCGGCCAAGAAGAACAAGGAGTCCTTGGGTTTGGACTTCAACCCAGGTCCCTCTGCTCCCCGTGCTGACGGCTCCCGTGATGCTAATCCCAATGTCATTGGCCCCTACGCCAACCTTGACGGCCTCATCACCTACATCATGGTCCAAGGCGCCAGAGTAGATCATTCTGACAATGGTGCTGACTCCGATGAAGCCCCTGTTCCTCCTCCAAAGCTGCAGAAGCAAAAGAAGTCAAAGGCTTCAACCTCAGCTGCACCTCCAACGACTTCTCATGTGAAGCCACTGGCCACTGCACCTCCGAAGACTTCTCGTGCGAAGCCACTGGCCACTGCACCTCCTGAAGCCAGTGTGCAGTCTGAAGATCAATCCCGTGTCTCCAAGAGAACTGACAAGAAGAAGCAACTTGTTAGACCATCTGATCAAAGAGCCTTGACTCCTGCCGCAATCCTGCGTGAAGAACCCATTGATCTATCAAGTGATGAAGATCTTGATGATGATGCCCTTGAGCAGCTGATCAAGAGCAAGGAAGAAGCAGAAATCTTCAACAACTTGCCTCTCTTTGATGTAGCCATCATCCACAATTTCATTGATGAGTGTTCGACACCCCCAACGTCAGCTTTGAAGATTTACAGCTCCCCATCGGCCTCAGTGTCTCCTTCAATGGAGCCATTGCTTCTGAGCTCACTCTCGCTCAGCGCATCGTTTTGCTCAAAAACAAGATTGATTATGAGAAGGCTCAATTCAAGAAGCATGTGGCCAAGCTAAGTGTTCAAGACGTCAGAAACTTCAAGGTCATGTTGCATGAGCTTAAAGAAGCTTTTCTGAAGAAACGCCAAGAAGCTCAGGGCTCTCGAGAACGCATGAAGCTTTTGGCTGATAAGTGTGTGCTTGCCTACAATGAGGCTGAGAAGCGCAAGTCCCTTGGCCGTCCTGGCATTGACCCCAGGATGGCTGCAAAGAAGAAGAAGAAGCACCCTGCTGATCAGCCTGAACCTTCAAGCCAAGAAGCCCCTCGCATTATCTTCCCAAGCAGCATGATTGGCTCGAAGCCAAAGGTCACCACAACCGCTTCAGAACAGAAGAAGACGAGGGCTGCCGAGGCTGAAGCCAGAAAAATAAAGAACACTGAAGCCTCTGATGCCACTCCCCTTAAGAAGAAGCGCAAGACCAAGAAGACTAGGGCTGCTTCCACAGAGCCCTTAGTCGTTGAACCCATTTCCGTGGTTCGCCCAGCGTCAGAACATCAAGAACGAAGGATGGTAGTCCATGAGCCTACTCCCACAGAGGCTCATGTGGCTGAAGATATTCCAGCAGTTGAACCCACCGCTGCTGAAGACATTGGTCATGATGACAATGTAGCTAATGATGAAGTTCTTCCTCAGATCGAACGTGAAGTGCTATCATCGCCTGTTCATACGAACAGCAAACTCATCAGCATTGGTCGTCCTTTGACGCCAATTGCTCAGGATGCATTGTGGGCTGATCACTCACAACAACAAGACTCCCCCAGTACTCCCCAACAACAACAACAAGCTACACCCCCAGTGCAAGAAGAGGATGAAGACTATGAGGCCCAGCCAACTCCATCTCCTAAGGAGAAGCCATCACTTCGCAGGGTTCGCAAAAGAATAAGGCCTCAAGTCCCTCTGTCGAGCGTTCCAGAAGGAGAAGTGCAACGTTCACCTGTTGCACTCCAAGTATTTTCTGAACCAGCTCCAACAGTGAACGTCTCCGAGTCTGAAGCACATGTTGCTGAAGACATTCCGGCTGCATCAGCCGAGGAAAGTGAAGAAGAAGTACGTGTACCTACTCCCCCAGCGATTGAAGAAGAAGCAGTTCCAGATGTGAACGTGCCTGTGCCTGACCCTCCTGTTCCTCAAGAGGAGGTTGACAATGTTGAGGCTGCCACCGCCAAAGCCAATGAAGCCAATGACGTAGTCATGGCTGACGCTAATGTGGAGCCTGCACCAACTAGTGTGCCTGAAGCAAGTGTGGGCACAGAACCTGAAACCAATGAGGGTGCTGCACCTGAAACCAATGAGGTTGCTGCACCTGAAGCCAATGAGGATGCTGCACCTGAAGCAAATATGTCAACTGCTCCCGAAGCACCTGTTGTGCAGCCTGACTCCTTTGATGTTGCCCCTGCTCCTGTTCCACCACCAAGGCCTCACACCATTGAGCAAGCATACAATTATGGTCAGCTTGTCACTGTCCGATGGCCCATTCTGGTGCCTCCGCCTACTGCCTCAGGACCTCAATTTGACTATCATATTTAGCATAGGCCTCAGGTCCAGAAGCCAAAGCCCAGGTTGCCAAGGTTTCTAGGTACTGCCAACTCACCAGGGTCCTTCAATGCTAATGGCTTCAAAAGCCACAATACCTTCTTTGACAGCGCCAAGAACCCCTACTCCAAGCCAAGGATATCATCAGATCGGTTCTGGAGCTATTAGCAGAGAAGCTATTACTCCTGCGTACTATATGATCAAGGGCACATTTTCCCTCACATGCGCCTTGACACTGAAGCTATTGCTGGACTGCTGTGCTTAGAAGAAGCACTTGATTGCTTTCGTGATGCTGGTCCGCTCCACTTTGTGACAGACAAAGAACATTGGAATGAAGAGCTATTGCTTCAATTCTATGCCACTCTACACATTCGCGGCTACTACAGGGACATCAAGACATGGGTTCTCGAGTGGATGACTGGAAATGTTCATCATGAAGCCAAAGCTATGGATATCATTGAGCTTACAGGGCTAGCCACTCCTGGAGAACTATATGAGCCTAACTGTCAGCTACACCGCAATGCTGTGGAGAGCATCTTTCATAAGCCAGAACCCAACATGAGCCAGATGTTGAGCATGATGAAGCCTTTGCCATCTGACACTGAGTATCCCACACATTTCTTTGTTGAAGACCTTGAGTATCTGCCTCGAACCATCTATCATATCATCAGGCGAACTCTATGGCCAGTCAAAGGACACTCATCAGCGGCCAAGCTTGAAGGAGCTATGAAGACTTTGGTCTTCTATATTCTCAATGGCATCAGCTTCAACACTCAGGAATTCTTCATCAGGCAACTTGCTGCTTCCGGCTCTGACCTATTTGGTCTGAAGTTTTATGCTCCATGGGTCATGCTCCTCATCAAGCGACACTCGTCTGTCAATTATCAGCCCTCTGCTCGCAATCATATAATCTTTCTGCCAGAGGTTGATATGTCAGTTGATGCTATATACTCTGACCCTGCCAAGACGCCTCTTTGTCTTCAGAATGTTGAGCACCAAAGCTTCACTCAGCCTATTGAAGGTGTTCAAGCAGCGACACGAATCTATCCACTGGCTGGTAACACTCGTCTGCCTCACAGAGCGCCAACTGAAGCCACTGAAAGCACCATTGCGCAAAGGCCTCGGAAGCGTTCTCGCGTTCTCAATGACCGAGAACTTCTTGTGGCTCTTCATCAGAAACAAGATAAGCATCATTTCTGGCTCAAGAGACAGATGCAAAGCCTCTTGGTGGATGTCAATCGCATTCGCAACCTTGCCACCAAGAATGCCTTTGTTGCTCATGAAACTTGCCGGCGATCATGGAAGAGTTGACCCTGCTCAGTGCTGAAGCTGATCTTTAAGATGATGGCTTCAATGAAAGATTCCAGTTTGACTCCACTCCTCCCCGGACTGCTGTCTTACGTCGCACCCCATCTCTTGAAGACTCTGAATATTCTTCTTCCGCGGCAATAGTTAATGCCAGAGTGATCGACGATGAAGATGACGCTACTTCACCACCTCCTACAACTGCGCGCATCGACACTGCACCAAGTTCATCTGCACCGCCAACCAACGCCGACAACCCTGCTGCTTCACCTACTCATGATGACGAGTAGATGCTCTATGTCTTCAAACCTTTTTGGTCCTTACTGACAAAAGGGGGAGAAGCGTATGAGTTGATAGTCTTCAAGCGGGTTCATATGGGCGGTTGCATTATATTTTGCTGCGTGCTTACAACTCTTGCGTTTTGAAACATTTGGTTCTTTGAGTTGTAACACCTAAACTTGATGGTCGTCTGCTACTTCTGCTACTTATTTGCTCTACTATGATGCGATGATAAATTCCGCATGTGCGATGATAACTTCCGCACTTAGATCATTCTGCAGACGTCCATTTTTCATTATGCATGTCATCCTACTTGCTATATCATTTCATGCATGATGAATTATCTTCATAAGTTGATGTGGATCTCCATAAGTACAACCTGCCATGTGCATTTGCATTCCAAAAGCAAATTACTTATATGCACATCTTTAGGGGGAGCCCTTGCAACTTATGAAAACAATTCCCTATCCCTACAATTTCACACACTTTATCCCCGTTGAAAACTTCAACCAGTTTGTCATCAGTCACCAAAAAGGGGGAGATTGTAAGTGCATCTAGTGCCACCCCTAGTTGGTTTTGGAGTATTGACGACAAAGTTGGTTGAGGGACTAATGCGTTTGTGAGAATTGCAGGATAACGCAGGTTGTGTCCCTCATTGATTCGGTTTACCTACCGGAGATGACCCCTAAAATGTATGAAGACATTGAAGACAATGGTGGTATGAGAAGATATTCATATTGAAGACTATGACCTGAGAAGACATTGCGTGAAGACTTTGAAGCGCGAAGACTGTGTGGTTTCGTTGTTTCCTTTTCTTCTTTGTTGAGTTATAGGAACCACCGTACTGTTAAGTGGGGTCCAAGTGAACTAAGTCAGAGTGACTGAAGTGATGCTCAACCCAAATCCTATGTCTTCGAGCGAAGACAATGAGAGCAAATCTTATCCAGAGCTGGATGAGTCAGCTTTGCTTGTAGCCCAAGTAAAGTTGCCGCGTGTGTTTGAAATCTGACCATTGGAACACGTGTCAGTTCCTTAGTGACCCAGGGTCATTTTGGACAAATCAGGTCGGGTTGCCTAGTGGCTATAAATAGCCCACCCCCTACACCATAAATTGGTGGCTGCTCAGAGTTTGTGCACGGCTTTTGTCGTTTGAGAACAACCCACCTCGAAGCTTTTGAGAGAGAAAGATCCTTGCGAGGACAAAGCCCAAACACCCAGAGCCAAAGAGTGTTAGGCATCACTAAAGTCTTTCTATCTCTGTGACCTGAAGACTTATTACACTTGAGGACTGTGAATCCTCCAGCCGGTTAGGCGTCGCGTTCTGAGCATCCAAGAGTCATTGTGGATTGCCAGTGAACGAAGTCTGTGAAGGTTTGGAAGTCTCCCTTGAAGACTTACCAGAGTGATTGGGCGAGGACTGGGTGTCCTTAGCTCAAGGGGAATAAGGTGAAGACACGGTCTTCTGAGTTAAATCTTAGCCTCCCTAACCAGACGTACAGTTGTCACAGCAACTGGAACTGGTCCAACAAATCATGTGTCTTCAACAAGCAACTGGTTCTATCCCTTCCAACCTTACTTAAGTTTGTCTTCGTGAAGTCATTGCCTATCTGTTTATATGTTTGACTTCATTGCTTGACTACGATTGTTGATTGGCTTCATACTATCTTCCATCTTGATCCTTACTACCTAACTGCTATTAGTCCTGTACTTTCACATTATTACATACTTGACTATGGCTAGTTTAGGGTAGTTTATCTTCCGCTGCATATCAATTAAGTTATTTCTGTTGTTTGTCTTCGAAACCTCCAAGTTTTGAAGACTTTCATAAAAATCGCCTATTCACCCCCCCTCTAGTCGATACTAGCACTTTCAGCAACCGTACCCACTCGTGTCATAACAGGAAATGGACCAATAAATCTGGGTGCCATTTTCCACGAGTCTGAAATCTCTTGATGACTTTCATAGGCATGACTCGAAGGTATACATGCTCTCCAGGTTCAAAACTGATCTGTCGGTGCTTTGCATCATAATAACTCTTCTGTCGAGATTTGGCCAACTACAATCTGTCTCTGATTTCCTTAACTTGCTTCTTGGCTTCCAGCATGAGATCCATTCCGAAAATAAGGCTATCTCCGGTTTGAGACCAATTTAAAGGAGTGCAACACTTAGGGCCATACAAAGCTTAATACGATGACATCTTTAAACTGGTTTGGAAGCTATTGTTATAAGAGAACTCGTCATATGGCAAACAGTCTTTCCATTTTGGTCCTTGGGCCAAAGCACAGGCTTGCAACATATCTTCGAGTATTTGATTTACCCGCTCGGTCTGTCCATCAGTCTGAGGATGATAAGCGGTACTATATTTCAATGCTATCCCCAAGGCTTGATGGAGACGGGACCAAAAAGCGGAGGTAAAAAGTGAACCTCGGTCAGAAGTGATGGTTCGGGGTACTCCATGCAGACTGACTATCCTAGATAGATACAGTTGTGCAAGCTCATCTGCTCGATATGTGGTTCTGATCGGGATAAAGTGGGCTACTTTGGTTAATGTATCCACTATGACCCAGATTGCATCATTGCCCCGTCGGGTCTTAGGTAGTCCTATGATGAAATCCATACAGACATCCTCCCATTTCCATTGTGACACTGGCAGCGGTTGGAGAAGTCCGGCTGGCTTCGGATGTTCTGCCTTCACTTTGTTGCATATGTTGCAACAAGCCACGAAATAGGCAATGTCTTTCTTCATTCCATCCCACCAGAATATTTGTCAAAGGTCTTCATACATTTTCGTACCTCCGGGGTGAATTGAATACGAGGATTTGTGGGCTTCTGACAGGATCTTCTGCCTTAAATTTGCTTGATTGGGCACACAAATCCTTCCCCGGAATCGGAGGGTACCGAACTGATCCTTCGAGAAATCGGAAGTCTGACTTGCCACCATATGCTTGGCACGTTTATGCAGATCGGTGTCATCTGGATGGGCCTTGCAGATCTCTTCCTCAAGGGTGGGGGTAACTTCCAAAATATTAGCAAGTCCAGCCTCAACTATGACCAGGTTGAGCTAAGCAATCTCTTCTTGAAGTTCAGGAGGCAAGGATTCCAATATGACATTTAAGCTGACGGGCTTTCGACTGAGCGCATCGGCAACCACGTTGGCCTTACCCAGGTGGTAATTTATTCCAAGGTCATAATCCTTGACTAACTCAAGCCATCTTCGTTGATGGAGATTTAAATCTGGCTGAGTAAATATATACTTGAGGCTTTTGTGATCGGTAAAAATTTGGCACCTTTTTTCGATGAGATAGTGTCTCCAAATTTTTAAAGCATGAACCACCGCGGCCAAGTCCAAATCATGAGTAGGATAATTTCCCTCATGGGGTCGTAGCTGTCGTGAGGCATAAGCTACTACCTTGCCGTCTTGCATAAGTACGCATCCCAGTCCTTGCCTGGAAGCGTCGCAATACACATCAAAACTGTGGTAGATATCTGGAAGAGTTAATACCGGTGCAGTTGTCAGCCGTTTCTTTAACTCAGTGAAACTTTACTCACAGTTCTCAGTCCATTCAAACTTCTTATCCTTTTTGATCAGCTCTATCATGGGTTTAGCAATCTTGGAGAACCCTTCAATGAAACAATGGTAATATCCGGCTAATCCAAGAAAACTCCGGATCTGAGATACGGTTGTGGGTGGCAACCCATCGAGTACATCCTTTACTTTGCTTGGGTCCACGGCTATACCTTCGGCGGATAGCACATGTCCAAGGAATCCAACTTGCTTGAGCCAGAACTCACATTTACTGAATTTGGCGTATAACTAATGTTCACGGAGTCGTTGTAACACTGCTCGGAGGCATTCTTTGTGTTCTTCTTCACTTCTTGAGTAAATAAGTATATCATCGATGAAGACTACCACAAACTTATCGAGGAAGTCCATGAATACCTTATTCATCATGTGCACGAAGAATGCAGGGGCGTTGGTGAGACCAAAAGACATAACTGTATATTCATAAAGACCGTATCGAGTGGTGAACGCGGTCTTAGTAATATCCTCCTTTTTGATCTTGAGCTGATAGTATCCAGTCCGTAAATCAATCTTGGAGAATACCTTGGCCCCACTGAGCTGATCAAACAGGTCATCAATCCTTGGCAGTGGATATTTGTTTATGATTATGACGTCATTCAACTGACGGTAATCCACACACATGCGGAGGCTGCCATCTTTCTTGTCCACGAAGATAGCAGGTGATCCCCATGGTGAAGAGCTAGGACGGATATATCCTTTCTGGAGCATTTCATCAAGTTGTTTCTTTAGCTCCACTAATTCTGATGACGGCATTCGGTAATACTTCTTGTGCCTTGGTGTGGTCCCGGGCACAAGATCTATTGCAAACTCAAGCTCTTGATCAGGTGGCATGCCTGGCAGTTCTTCTGGAAATACATCAGGAAACTCACTGACCACAGGAATTAATTCCAACTCAGCCACTGCTGTGAAGACCATTTCCTTTGAGGGTATGCTTCTGCGAGCATAGAATTATGTAGTCTGCCCTTCTTCGCTGGTCAAAGTGACTTCTCGGGTCGCACAATTTATACATAATTGGTACCGAGTCAGCCAATTCATACCCAAGATAACATCCAACTTATTAGACTCAATAAGTATCAAGGAAGTTGGAAAACAGACTCCGTTGACATTGACTTCTAGATTGCGGCAGACTAGATTGCTTCTGATTAGAGATCCCGGGGTTTGTACCAGCATATTCTTGCCCAAAAGCGAACAAGGAAATTTGTTTTGGGCAACAAAACTCTGAGAAATAAAAGAGTGGGAAGCCCAGAGTCAAATAAAATCACTGCAGGTATGTTATTAACAAAGAACATACCAATGACGACTTCGGGGTTTTCTTGGGCTTCATCAGCGGAGATGTGATGAACATATCCCGTGATGTTGTGCTGGTTCGGGCATGCCTCCATACAATGGACTTGTGGCCTGAATATAGCATTCGTCCTTTTGTTCTTGGGACACTGTTTGACATAATGTCTGGTTTGCCAACAACTGAAACAAGAATTGCTGCGCAGACGCTCCTCTTGCACTGGGTTGGTTACGACATTCTTGACTTGGGTGGTGGTCTTGTTAACATTCTGTTGCCAATTGGGCTTGTATTCCACCTGAGTCTGTTGCCAGGTACGAGCCTTTTGCACTGGTTGTATTTCCTTCCTTGGCTCAAACTTGTGCTTGTGATCATTGTTGGCAGACTTATTATCCGATACAAGTTTGTGCTCTCTCTCAGCAGGGTTTGGAAGTCTGGGAAATCGAACATACTGAGAGTACACCTGAGTTGCGGGTTTAATCCACCAAGAAATCTGTCAATCTTTCTTTCTTCAGTGGCCACGTCATATAGGGAGTAACGTGACAGACGATTGAATTTTTGCAAATATTCACCCACAGACTGACTTCCTTGGAGGAGCGCGAGAAATTCACGCTGCTTAGTCTTCATAATTCCTGTAGGGATGTGATATTTTCAGAATTGTTCCTTGAATCCTGACCAGGTGACTTCTTCATCAGCAGACCACATGGCTCTTTCATTTTCCCACCATATGGTAGCAACGCCTTCAAGATAATGAGTTTCAAATGGAACCTTATCTCCTTCTTCAGTACGGGAAATCTCAAGCTTCTTCACCATAGTTCTCAACCAATCATCTGCATCCAAGGGATCAATGGTCTGACTGAAACTAGGAGGCTTGGTCCTTTGAAAATCTGATAGCTTGGAGTGATGACCGGGCTGATTTCCATTCTGTCCAACCACAGCTTGAACACTCCTTAATATTTCAATCAGATCATTATTCCGTCTTTCCTCAAACCTACGCAGAATTTGCTCGGTGGAGGGCGTATTTGGCGGTGGAGGCGGTGGTGGAACGTACGACTCGGGTGAGTGTCCTGCCTGTCGTGCGGAAGGATGAACAGGAGAACCCTCACGAATGTTGCTACTGCAGCCTCCCCGCGTCATCCTTTTATGACTTTTCCCAAGGCAACGCAACCGAGATGAGAAGCACTCAAATAATGGGGAAAAGCCAACAAAAGCCCGAGAAAACCCGAAATGGCAAAGAAAATACGGAGAATAAAATAAAGTTCCAACATAATTATACATAGACCCATACATGAAAGATAACAACATGCCAGGTTCAACTACTCTCATAATTGAAACGAAACATCATGACCCGTGTGACTACATCCGTACACCATCCTGACGACTGCGGATACTCAGAAGCTCTACTGCTCTGCTAGTGCTGTGGGATCCTCTCCTGAAGTGGACTCGGATCCTGAACTGACGGGGTTAACTGAGACCTCCGGGTTAAAGGTGACATGACGACTCTGCCTCGAGGGCTCTCCCTCTGGGGTAGGTGTAGGGTGAAGCATAGGGGCTGCAGGAGTGGCGAGAAGTGAAACCCACTCAGTAGGAGCACTAAGTGGACTCACGATCACGATGCCCGAGCTAGTTAGAGGAGTAACCGGTGAAACAGAGGAACTAGAACTGGCTGGGATATAAGGAGTAAATCCTACAAATGCTAGAGTAGTGACAGATCTAGCAGAGGCTAAAGCAGTACGGGCACGACTCAGCTCTCGAGCCATCTCGTAGATCAAAAGATAGCTAGCAGTGATATAGCGAGAAAGGTGGCTAGCAATACTATCAGACTCTGGATCAATAATAGGGAAACAGACAAGACCATTATAGGGTAGAGAAGGATAGTAGAAGAAACCTAGGTGGTTCTGCATCCGGACCTTGTTGTAGCGAAGCTCAACAAGTACCTCAAATGCAGCAAACTGGACAGCCTGAGAAGTGGTAGAAGCGTAACCACTCCAGGACGTACGAGTGTAAGTGCTGGAATCGGAACTGGTGCACAGAGTGACCACGGCGTGATACTCATACACTGAGTCAGCTAGACGCTCCCGGTACACACGATAGGCTGGGTCGTCACCGAGGGGGTACAGCCGACGCCACACGTTAAGAAGAAGATGCGGCGACGTGTACGGCATCAGTTGCAACTGGCACGGATACGGCACCGGAGCCATCTACACTCACAACCATTAGCAGGTTAGCATAAAAATAGAATCAGTGCATGCAATGCAACAACCAGCTACAAATGCTACCGGCACTTAACTACAACTCGTACCTAGCGTTTGCTTAACTCGTCGTAGTCTAGCATGGCCTACAGTCAGCGCAGCTCTGATACCAAGCGTTGTGGCACCTGACTCAGAGCAACCGGTCTACCATGCATTCCAGCCCAGAGACCTTGTCTTCTGGCAACACACAACAACTTGGTATAGAAAACAACCGCTTTATTGATGCTAGCGGATCAGAGTTTATATTACAACAGCCGGCGAGGCCAAGCGGCACACACGGTGCGGCTGAACAATATGTACATTATTTAGTGAACATAAAGGGGCATCGATCATGACAACTACGCGGCAGCGGAACAACGTCGTACCGTAACTCCATAGCACAAGGACACCGATGTGGACACGATCTAGACTCGGACAACTCTCCTTTCCAACGGGACTTTCCTGAAATCTGGCATGACACGCCAGGTCAGTATATTGAATGTACTTGCAAGATCAAAACAAGCATAAACATAATGACAAACAATATCATGACAATTAACCAATTAATAACAATGCAACAAGATATCCAACATGCTGTGACCATGCTCTTGTGATAAACGTCCCTCGGACTGGCTTACCAAACGTGATCGTTTCCGGATCACAAACATGCCAACCCAGAGACAATCTCGTGATCCGTACGACGATGACAACCACGACCAATATTTGGCCCGTGATCCTTACGGCGGTCACAACCACGACGAATAAATGGCTCGTGATCCTTACTGCGATCACAACCACGACCAATAAATGGCCCGTGACCCTTGCGGCGATCACAACCACGACCACATCTAGTCCAAATCAACCCGATGGCCCTTCCACCACCACCACAATGCAAACTTCATACTTAGTGTGCAAAATTCATTAAATGTTGACCCATGGTGTGACCTACTTTCGAGCGTGTCCTTAACCATGGACTCGGCTATCGATAGATTAATACACTCTGCAGAGGTAGCGCACTGGACCCACACCACGGAACCCATGGCCTCGCACTCCCATTCGGGTGGACCAACGGCATTCCGACGAAACCACTCCATTGCCATGACACTCTCCCGGCCGCTCCGACTCAATCTCCATCGGGCTAGTCCTGGGTGGCCCCGTGTCTACCAAAGACACAACGACCACCGTCGTGGACACGATCCACACTGGGACCCGGTACCAAAACTTAACAATGGGCTCACAAGGTTATGCCTGCTTACCGGGGCAGGGTACAACACTCCCATAACCTTCCCTAGATGGAGGCACCGACTACAGGCATGACAATGAAACGAATAAAGGTCGTCCCATACCGGCAAATGTGGTTGCACTGGGAAAGACTCGATTCAGCGGCACCATGACCCGGCCAGCGACATATTCAAGTTGAGTTATTATCAGGTTCAACTTAAAGTGAAAGTAACCGATGTCATAATGCCATGACATGCATCACCAACATATGCATCACATATCAACGAAAATAACTGAGTCAACTACGCTCTCACTGAGCAATCAACATCTCATGATACTCCTCTGGTTAAGATCAAGCCTCACTTTAACCAGAATCTTTTCTAGCAATTTTATCATTTTTTACTTATGCAAAATAATCTCACTAATTATTTATTTCCATAGCCATATTATCTTTTCATCACCCATAACTAAATCATTGTTAGCTTACCAACTAGGTTCACTACAAACTTTCTGTAAATCAAGCATATTTACTATAACAAGCACCTAACAGAATATAATTAACATATTAATAATTTAAATGCACGAATAATCATTTGTTCAAGTAGGAAAATCAAAAATATTGTAGTGGCACTATGAAAATGTTGTTGTGGCTTGCCTTAGTGCAGATGAGGTTCACAAGCCTCCTGGTGATCCTCAAGACAAGCCTGCTCTTCTAAAAATAAATAAAAACACAAAAATGAAACATCAAGAAACTTTATGAAATTCACCAGAAAATCTAGACAACAGGGAAAAATCCCATCTTTGGTGAGATGCTAGATTTTTGGACAAAGAACACAATGCAAAAAGAATCATTGCATTTGGACTTATAGATAAAAAGTTGTGGTTGTTTGAAGTTCTCTGGATTTAAATAATTTGAATTAAAATTAAAAAGACTAGGGGGGGGGGTAACGTCGAAGGCGAAAAAGCCCAGGGCGCTACCACTTGTACCGCTTCGCGCGCGTACAGAGAGGCTGACTAGCAGGCCCCGCTAGTCAACTGAGGAGGAGGGGGAGAGGGAAACAGGGAGCGGCGGGGATTCGTCGGAGCGCACGCCGGCGGCGACGGCTCTTGGGCCAAAACGAGATGGAGGGATGGAGGGAGAATACGAAGGCGCACCTGCCCGTACCCATAGGATGGCTAGGGGTGGTCGAACGGCGCTGGAAACAGCCTCTCCAGCGGAGGCAGAGAGCAGCGGTCACCGGAGACGAAGACGAGGGCGACTAGGGGCGACTCCAGGGGCTCCAACCGGGCGGGAAGGCACCACCGGAGAGTGGCGGAGGCCCTGGAAGGGTTGCCCTGGCCTAGGAGGGGTTGGAGCTACGGGGACGACCCAAGGGGATCGCCGGCGAGCTCGGGGACGGCAGCCCGCGGCCTGCCCGGCCCGGCTACGGTTTCTACTAGCTTGTGGGGTGTGGGGGTGTGGATGTGGGTGCTCGAGGAGGCTGGGGGTGGCCATATTTGTAGGCGAGCGGCGTGGGGGGTTCGGGCTCCGCCGGAGGACATCTGTCCACGACGCTCGACGACGAACGACGTCAGAGAGAGAGGGGGGGAAGAGGACGTAGCTCACACAGGAACTGTTGGCGAGCACGGACGAGCACAGGGGCGAGAGAAGGCGACGAGCATAGTGCGCCGCGCACTGTGGCATTGGCCGAACCATGCCCATGCCCGTGCCCGCTGCGGCGAGCTCCAGCATCGGCGAGTACCAGGGCGGAGTTAAGTGCGTAGACACGGTGATGGTGGCACGGTTTGGCACGGTCGGGCAGGCTGGGCAGCGAGCACGCGTGCAACAGAGCGCTCGGCGGCACTCAGAGTGCGTGTTTTGCATGCCAGCACGCCTGGACGAACGCTGTCACCGCATGAACGATGACATCCGACCATCCTAAGCACAATGCTCATGTTTGGCGTGTAGTTTGTGGTAGTTTTGAGTGTTACCATGATTGGGTTGGGTTCCACGTGCAGTAGAAATGAGATTACACTCCAGGTAAGTTTATAGACACTAACTTTGGAGGTTTATTGTGGTCAAACCACTGGGAGTTGAGGGCTGGGCTTTGGAGGCTAGCCAACACTTACTAAGGTGAAAATGCACAAGAAAAACCAGCTACAATGGAGCAGGTAAAATGGTAGTTGCTGTAGAAACTACCATTTCTTTCAAGAAATGAAAATATTTTCTGTAGCCAAAATATTCCAAAGAGTGATGAAATATTTTTGCTCAGAAAGGTGCCCTAGGGTTCAAAGAATAATTGGGATTTTTCTCAGGATTATAGGGGCAAGAAAAATTAGGGTTGCTTTGGAGCACAAAGGGCTAGCTAGGGTTTAGGAGGGCAAAATGAATATTTCTCATTTAAGAAAAATATTCCAAATGATATTTTGGGATGAACCGGAGATGGAGTGATGGTTTGAGAGGGGATGAAGCACTTGGGTGAAAGTCAAGGGGTACCCAAGTGGTTAAGTCCAAATGAAAGGATTCAAAAACTCCAAACTCAAATTCAAACCAACTGAAAACCAGGCAAAGAAGAGAGGGCAAAAACCAGGCTGTCACAAACCTAATCATGTGAACACACAAAAATAGTAGGTAAAAGTGTTGGGTTGTCTCGCAATTAGCATTTTTCTTTAATGCCTTTAGCTATGCATGATGAGTTCAATGATGCTCGCATAAAAGATAAAGATCGAAACATAAAAAGAGCATCATGAAGGATATGACTAGCACATTTAAGTCGAACCCACTTCCTATGCATAGGGATTTTGTGAGCAATAATCTACTAGCATAGGAAGTCAAAACAAGCACAACTTCGAAACTTTCAACATAAAGAGAGGAAACTTGATACTGTTGCAATTCCTATAAGCATAAGTTCCTCCCTCATAATAATTTTCAGTAGCATCATGAATGAATTCAAAAACGTAGCTATCACATAAAGCATTCTTCTCATGACAGAAAAGCATAGAAAACTTATTACTCTCCACATAAGGAAATTTCTTCTCATCAATAGTAGTGGGAGCAAACTCAACAAAATAACTATCATGAGAGTGAAAATTAAAATCTTGATGACAAGTTTCATGGTTATCATTATTCTTTATAGCATACATGTCATCACCATAATCATCATAAATAGGAGGCGTGCTTTCATCATAGTAAATTTTCTCACCAAAACTCGGGGGACTAAAAATATCATCTTCATCAAACATAGCATCCCCAAGCTTATGGATTTGCATATTGTTAGCATCATGGGTATTCAAAGAATTCATACCAACAACATTGCAATCATGCTCATCATTCGTGCCAATCATTTTATTAAATTCTTCTTCTATCAATTGAGCACAATTTTCCGAACCATCATCTTCAAGAAAGATATTATAAAGATGATCAATAATATGATGCAACCTCAACTCCACTTTTTTGTAGTTTTCTTTTATAAACCAAACTAGTGATAAAATAAGAAACAAAGAGATTCAGTTGAAAGATCTAAAGATGTACCTTCATGCACCCACCACCCGGCAACGGCGCCAGAAAAGAGCTTGATGTCTACTACGCAACTTTATTCTTGTAGACACATGTTGGGCCTCCAAGCGCAGAGTTTTGTAGGACAGTAGGAATTTTCCCTCAAGTGTATGACCTAAGGTTTATCAATCCATGGGAGGTGTAGGATAAAGATGGTCTCTCACAAGCAACCCTGCAACCCAATAACAAAAAGTCTCTTGTGTCCCCAACACACCCAATACAATGGCAAATTGTATAGGTGCACTAGTTCAGCGAAGAGATGGTGATAAAAGTGTAATATTGATGGTAGAAATGTATTTTTATAATCTGAATAAATAAAAACAACAAGGTAGCAAATAGTAAACAGGCATAAAAACGGTGTTGCAATGCTTAAAAATGAGGCCTAGGGTCCGTACTTTCGCTAGTGCATCCTCTCAACAATGCTAACATAGTTGGATCATATGACTATCCCTCATAGTGCAATAAAGAATCACTCCCGAGTTCCTATTAGTGGAGAACAAACGATAGGATTTGTTCGTAGGTCACGAAACCACCTCAAAGCTATTCTTTCCGTTTGATCTATTCAAAAGTTTGTACTAAAATAACACAAAGACATTTTTTCCGTTCGATCTATCCTAGAGTTCGTACTACAATAACACCAAAGCAAATTCATATTCGTAATACTCAATCCACACAAAGAACTATAAAGAGACCCCAAAGTTTCCGTCGAAGAAAAATGTGCATCAACCCCTATGCATAGATTACCCCAATATAACCGCGGAAATCCGCGAGTTGAATACCATAACACATATCAAGTGAATCAATAAGATACCTCATTGTCACCTCAAGTATTCATATTGCAAGACATATATCATGTGTTCTCATCTCTGAATATTCAATCCAAAAAGACAAAACATTGAAGGGTAAAGATTCAATTCATCATAACAATAGTATAGAGGGGAGAAACATCATATGATCCAACCATATTAACAAAGCCCATTATATAGATCATGAGAGAGAGAGAGAGAGATCAAACACATAGCTACTGGTACAAACCCTCAGCCCCGAGCGTGGAGTACTCCCTCCTCATCGTGGTGGCCGCTGGGATGATGAAGATGGCCACCGAAGATGATTACCCCCTCCGGCAGGGTGCTGGAACGGGGTCTAGATTGGTTTTCGCGGATAGAGAGACCTTGCGGTGGCGGAACTTCTGATCTAGGTTAACCCTGAAGGGTTTCGGAATCACTACTAGGGAAAAGCCTATACACAGAATCTTACCAGCAGCGCTCTTCAAAATACCACGCTACTGCTACTTAGCAGCAGCGTGTGTCTACGAAACGCGCTGCTGACTTGGAAATAGCAGTAGCGCGTGTATCGCATACAGCGCTACTGCTATAGTTGCCATGACCTTGGCCCCCTCGCTAGCTATAGCAGTAGCGCACTTTACTGTAGAGCGCTACTACTACTCAGGTTAGCTGTAGCGCATTTTGGCAAACGCGCTACAACTATCCCTACCTTATCCCCACACGCACGACCGGCCCTCTCACTCACACTCTCACTCTCGCCCGCGTCAACCGTCGTCGTGCGTCGCCGCCGCCGCCGCCTTCGTCCGTCCGCCGCCAAGGTACTCCCCTCCTTCCGTCCCTCCTCCATCCTCCTCGCACATCCTCCCTCCGCCTGCGGCCGCCCCTCCCTCCTCCACCGCCGCCCTCCTCCCTTCGCCTGCGGCCGCCCCTCCTCCCTCCTCCGCCGGCATCCCTCCTCCCACCACCCTCGACCTCGCCGCCCCTAGCTACCTCTCCGTCGCCCCCCACGCCCTGCCACTAGGTAGTACTAGATTTAGTAGTAGGAGATGTTAATTTAGGGTTAGCTAGTACTAGATGTTGCTTAGTTAGTACTAGATTTTTAGTAGTAGTGGTAGTTGAACTACTTTAGTTGTAGTTGAACTAGTTTAGTAAGTAAATTAATAAACTAGTTGAACTAGTTGAATTAACAGAACTAATATCTTTTAGTAAGATAATTAATATAACTAGTTGAACTACTTTATTTTTAGAAAGAACTAGTTTTTTCTATTTATAGTAAGTTTATATTTAGTAAGAACTAGTTGAATTAATAAAACTAGTTGAACATGTCATGTTTGTTGTTAGTGATAACTTATATGGTTTCAGGTGACCTCCGTCGTCCCCGTCACCGACCCCCTCCGACATCCCCGCCGTCGTCCCGGTCACCGACCCCCTCCGACATCGAGGTGAGACCAGCCAAAATCCTTGTATATCTTGTGTTGTTGCTCAAATTGGATATGTCGTTGCCCAAGTGGCCGTTCATGTTCAGTTTACATCTCCGAGTGGCCTATGTTTTGCCGGAGTGTTGATTAATTTCCGTTCCGGCAAATTTCAGGCGCTCGATATGTCCTTTTTTAGCAAAGGTCATGCCGGATTTTGTCGTGAATTCTGGCATGACTTGTGCTAGAATATGTACAAGTTTAATCTTTGAATTATGATTGTAGTAAATGTCGTACTCGGACGACGACGGTCTCCCGGGAGAGTGTAGCTGGTGCCACGATGATCGAGGTATGTGCGACAGGTTCGTTTGGCTGGACGAAGATCGGCGCTTCAGCATTAAGCTCGAGGAGACCTTCGATTGTGAAACGGTACGCAACAACGACAAGTGTTTTTTTCTCCATTAAGCATGACTTCAACTATTTCAACGTCTAATTTTCATATTTTACAATTCGACTAGCTTATCCCATGCCATGCAAGACGCTATGTCTTGGAGAGGATGGGTTTTGAAGACCATGAAAATTTCGAAACAAAGAAAATACACCTAAGGACCCATCATGATATGGATTTTGAAGTAAATCTGTGCAATGCTCAGAGCGTAACCCATTTTGGTTGCCAAAATTGGGAAGCACTTTGCAAAATGTATGGTTTTTATGAGGGTATGATTGTCACCATGGATCTTGGTGATCCTGACAGCGAGGAAGACAATATGGACATTTGGGTCCTTGTTGATACGCTTCCGATTGTACCGCTATGTGAGTTTCTCAAACATAGTTATTAAATAATTTATATTGTTTATTACAAAATAGTTGATAGCTTATTTCCATTGACAGCTTATTTTGATTCTTCAAAGACTGTGCGAAAGATGGTAGATAAAACCCACTACACCGAAGGCACCCAATTAATGTATAAGGAGAAAAATCATCTGATCGCATTTTGTACTCTTCTTGAGAATTACAATGACTATTATCGAACTCCTCCAAATTATGGTGAATACGTGCCACTAGTGCATGTGTTGAACAACGATAACTTCTCTGGAGATACCCTGGTAAGATTTTTTACTATTACGACATCCGTGCATTTTTTGCATACTTCTAAAACTAGTACATCATTGCTAACTACGAAGTTATTATTATGTTTTTCAACAGAAACTCCTGATGGATTGTGTGCCTCATCTGATGTCTCTGCATGGTCGCCTCTCAGTTCTGAACATACTGCCAGGTAAATCTACGGAGCTCACCTGTGCATATCGGATTTCTAAAACCCGTGAACACATGATCATCAGAGAATGGAAGAAATGTATGGACATTCGCAAGGAGGTTCTTGGAAGTAACATTCAGCAAAAAGCAAGAATGGGAGACAGGCTAATCTCCATTCTCCATAATGGAGAGTCAGGGGCTATCTTGTTTTTTGTTATTTTACCTTAGAAAATGTAGTAGGTCTTAATCGAATGTAATAGGTCCTATGAGGTACAATATGTTTATTATGTGGTAATGTGTTAGAGTTGATAATGATGATCTTGAGGAGGTGTTATGTGATGTCAATGATGAAAACGATGATATTGAGGAGGTGTTATATGACAATGATGTATTATGATGCTAAGTTGTTAATGATATGATGATGATGATGATATTATTGTATCATTGGGTGAAAGAACCGCGGATTAGTTTCAAGTGGATGGACATCCACTTGAAACTAGTCCACGGTTCTTTCACCCCATGATGTAATAACTCATTATGATGTAAAAACAATCTCTAAATTCCTGTTGTATGAAAACTTGTGTAAAGGTGTATGAATACAACATGAAAAAGAAAGGAAATAAAATACTAAATAATAGTAGTAGCGCGGGTAAGGAGAAGCGCTACTACTAATTACCAGTAGCGATGTTCTGAAGAACCGCTGCTACTAAGTCAATTTAGCAGTAGCGTGGGTCAAGACGCGCTATTGCTAAGCATTAGCTGTAGCGCCTTATCAGTAGCGCTCCTGCCCGCGCTACTGATAGGCCCAAAACCCGCGTTGCTGCTAGGCTTTTCCCTAGTAGTGAATATTTGGGAATTTATAGTGCAAAGAGGGGGTGCGGGAGGCCACCGAGGTGGGCACAACCCACCTGGGCACGCCAGGGGGGCCTAGCGCGCCCTGGTGGGTTGTGCCCCCCTCGGGCCACCCCTCAGGTGCAGCGCAGGCCGATTGGGTTCCTTCTGGTCCATAAAAAATCTCCAAAAAGTTACACGGTGTTTTGGACTCCATTTGATATTGATTTCCTGCAATGTAAAAAACAAGCAAAAACAGCAACTAGCACTGGGCACTGGGTCAATAGGTTAGTCCCAAAAAATGATATAAAGTTGCTATAAAATGATTGTAAAACATCGAAGAATGATAATATATTAGCATGAATAAATCATAAATTATAGATACGTTGGAGACCTATTAGCATCCCCAAGCTTAATTTCTACTCTTCCTCGAGTAGGTAAATGATAAAAGAAATAATTTATGAAGTGTGAATGCTAGCAAAGTGCATAAGTTTGATCAATGATAATTTCAATCACTTTTTCTAGCATCATAACAACAATTCTTTCTTATAAAACTTTTCATGTTATAGTAGCCCCCAATTCACATGTTAAGGTTCAAACAATGAACTCTCTTGAAACTCAACAACCTATGTTCTCAATCACCAAGCAATTGCAATTCAACTTATTCAATAGATTCTAAGTAAGAGCTCCACATACTCAACTATCTTATAGTCTTCTATGATTGCTAACACTCACCGCGTACACATGAGAAAAACGTTTCAACCGGACACATAGAAAGATAGGGGCTTATAAGTTCGCCTCCCAACGTATTCACCTTTGGGTGATGTCAACAATAATAACTCATGCTACCCATATTCAAATGGACATATGTGCCTAGATCTTTCCTCACCACATGATGCTTGCCAAAGGAGAAAAATAAAAAGGAATAGAGAGAAAAACTTTGACTCTTTGCATAAAAGTAAATACATAAAAGTAAAGGATAGGCCCTTCACAGAGGAAAGCAGAGGTTGCCATGCACTTATTTGTTTGTATGCTCAATCCCTTAGTGCAAAAGAACATCACGTGATATTACCCCTTATGATAGCAAACTTTATTATGCAGTCCGTCAGTTTTATTGCTTTGCCATCATAAGTTCATACAACGCTCAATTTTATCTTACACTAAATGATCTAACACTTTTAGAAGCAATTTTAGTGCCTTATTTTACCGATGAAAACTTAATTGAATGATCTTGCTCAATCCTTAGGTAGGTATGGTGGACTCTTGAAGATGAGATTTGGGTTCAAGGGTTTTTGGATGCACAAGTAGTATCTCTACTTAGTGCGGAATTTTAGGCTAGCAAAGATGAGGGGCAAGCACCACATATTGAAGGATCTATGACAATATAACTTCTATGTGAATATCAGCAAACATAAATCATTACGTTGTCTTCCTTGTCCAATGTCAACTCAACAATTTTGCCATATAATATTTTGATGGGGGCTCACAATCACAAAAGATTTCCAGGATAGTGTTTTTGAATGTGAAAGTTCTCTTCCTTCTACTAATCATTCATGATTTGCTTGTATGACCAATATTATGATTATCTAGCTTCAAAAGATTTCACTTTCTAAACCCAATGTGGAGATACCACTAGGCATGATGTGGATATGTAATTTCAACTTCATTATATTCAATTCGTTCAACAATTTACTCATAGGATATAAGTGAAGCACAAGAGTAAATGACAAACTACTCCAAAAAGATAAAAGTGAAGATCAAGCGAGTAGTTATGTAAATAGGTAGCTATTTGAGGACTCTCTCTTATTCAAAAACTTTCAGATCTAAGTATTTTATTAAAACAGAAAGCAAAAACAAAAGAAAATGGCATTCCAAGAATAGCACACATCATGTGAAGAAGCAAAAACTTAGGTTCAACCGATACTAATCGATAATCATTGAAGAAGAAAGGTGGGATGCCTACCGGGGCATCCCCAAGCTTAGATGCTCGAGAATTCTTGGAATATTATCTTGGGATGCCTTGGTCATCCCCAACCTTGAGCTTTTGTGTCTCCTTAATTCCTCTCATATCACGGTTATCCTAAATCTCAAAAACTTCATCCACACAAAACTCAACAAGAACTCGTGAGATAAGCTAGTATAAATCAATGCAAAACCTTTTTCATTCTCTACTGTAGCAAATCACAAAAATTATTATTCAACATTGCATACTAAATGTCTCTGCATGTTTAATACTCCTATCCTCAAATAGAATCATTAAATAAGCAAACATATGCAAACAATGCAACCATAACAGCATTCTGCCAAAACAGTATGGTCTGTAAAGAATGCAAAATTCATCATACTTCCCTAACTCCAACAATTATGAGAAAAATACTAAACTGTAGAAAAATTATCAGATCTTATTCTGAAAAAGTTTCAACAATTTATCATATTCTGACTTTTCTAGGGAATTTTTGCAACATCAATAAACTTTCTGTTTTCAAACAACAACATGTATACTTGCAAAATAAGCATGGAAAAGGCTATCATTGCAACTTTTATTGAAATAAAATATGCAAAACGTTATTCTAAATAACAGCAAGAAAATCCTAGCAAAATAAATTTTACTTTGAAGGAAAACTCATATCATGTGATGAATGAAAATATAGCTCCAAGTGAGGTTATCGATAATGTTGGAGACGAAAGAAGGGATGCCTTCCGAGGCATCCCCAAGCTTAGTTGCTTGGATATTCCTTGAATATTACGTTGGGGTGCCTTGGGAATCCCCCAAGCTTAGGGTTTTGTCACTCCTTATTCTCCTCATATCGACATCTCAGCCAAAACTTGAAAACTTCAATCACACAAAACGTAACGGAACTTTGTGAGATACCTTAGTTTGATAAAGAGCAAACCATTTCACTTTGGTACTGTCAAAGAAAAGATTCATAATTGTTTCCACACAATGCCTACTGTAGCATATCATTTACACAATTTATATTGAGAAATATAAGCCATGGAAACAAGGAAACAAGCAAACTATGCATTGAAAATAGAATTTGTCAAAAACAGAACAGTCTGTAGTAATTTGTACTCAAACCATACTTCTGCTACTCCAAAAATTATGAAAAGCATTGGACCATGTGATCAATTTGTATATTCTGCAAAAAGAATCTACTCAAAATTACCCTTCTGTTAAAAATGAGAGCTATTTTCGTGGGCGCAAGAGTTTCTATTTTTCACCAAGATCAAATCAACCATCACCCAACATGATCCCAAAGGCTTTACTTGGCACTTTATTGAAAAACAACCATAAAACATGATTACTACAATAGCCTAATCATGTGAAAACACAATAACAGTAGGTAAAAGTGTTGGGTTGTCTCCCAACAAGCGCTTTTCTTTAATGCCTTTTAGCTAGGCATGATGAGTTCAATGATGCTTGCATAAAAGATAAAGATTGAAACATAAAAAGAGCATCATGAAGCATATGACTAGCACATTTAAGTCTAACCCACTTCCTATGCATAGGGTTCTATGAGAAAATAATTCGTGGGAGAAAGAATCAACTAGCATAGGAAGCCAAAACAAGCACAACTTCAAAACTTTCAACATAAAGAGAGGAAACTTGATATTATTGCAATTCCTACAAGCATAAGTTCCTCCCTCATAATAATTTTCAGTAGCATCATGAATGAATTCAACAATATAGCTATCACATAAAGCATTTTTTTCATGACACAAAAGCATAGAAACTTATTACTCTCCACATAAGGAAATTTCATCTCATCAATAGTAGTGGGAGCAAACTGAACAAAATAACTATCATGAGAGTGAAAATTAAAATCACGATGACAAGTTTCATGGTTATCATTATTCTTTATAGCATACATGTCATCACCATAATCTTCATAAATTGGAGGCGTGCTTTCATCATAGTTAATTTTCTCACCAAAACTTGGGGACTAAAAATATCATCTTCATCAAACATAGCATCCCCAAGCTTATGGCTTTGCATATCATTAGCATCATGGATATTGAAAGAATTCATACCAACAACATTGCAATCATGCTCATCATTCGTGCCAATCATTTTATTAAATTCTCCTTCTATCAACTGAGCACAATTTTCCGAACCATCATTTTCAAGAAAATGATTATAAAGATGATCAATAATATGATGCAACCTCAACTCCATTTTTTTGTAGTTTTCTTTTGTAAACCAAACTAGTGATAAAACAAGAAACTAAAAGATTCAATTGCAAGATCTAAAGATATACCTTCATGCACTCACCTCCCCGGCAACTACGCCAGAAAAGAGCTTGACGTCTACTACGGAACATTATTCTTGTAGACACGTGTTGGGCCTCCAAGCGTAGAGTTTTGTAGGACAGTAGCAATTTTCCCTCAAGTAGATGACCTAAGGTTTATCAATCCATGGGAGGTGCAGGATGAAGATGGTCTCTCTCAAGCAACCCTCCAACCAAATAACGAAAAGTCTCTTGTGTCCCCAACACACCCAATACAATGGCAAATTGTATTGGTGCACTAGTTCGGCGAAGAGATGGTGATAAAAGTGTAATATTGATGGTAGAAATATATATTTATAATCATAATAAATAAAAACAGCAAGGTAGCAAATAGTAAACGGGCACAAAAGTAGTGTTGCAATGCTTAAAAGTGAGGCCTAGGGTCGGTACTTTCGCCGGTGCAACCTCTCAACAAGGCTATCATAGTTGGACCATATGATTATCCCTCATAGTGCAATAAAGAATCACTCATGAGTTCCTATTAGCGGTGAACAAAAGATAGGAATTTATTGTAGGCCAGAAAACCACCTCAAAGCTATTCTTTCCGTTCGATCTATTCAAGAGTTCGTACTAAAATAACACAAAGCTATTTTTTCCGTTCAATCTATCCTAGAGTTAATACTAGAATAACACCAAAACAAATTCATATTCATAATACTCAATCCACACAAAGAACTATAAAGAGACCCCAAAGTTTCCGTCGGAGAAAAACATGCATCGACCCTATGCACAGATTACCCCAATATTACCGTGAGAATCCGCGAGTTGAATGCCATAACACATATCAAGTGAATCAATAAGATACCTCATTGTGACCTCAAGTATTCATATTGCAAGACATATATCATGTGCTCTCATCTCTGAATATTCAATCCGACAAGAAAAAACTTTGAAGGCTAAAGATTCAATTCATTATAACAAGAGTATAGAGGGGAGAAACATCATATGATCTGAGTATATTAACAAAGCCCTGTTGGGGAACGTAGTAATTTCAAAAAATTTCCTACGCACATGCAAGATCATGGTGATGGCATAGCAACGAGAAGGGAGAGTATTGTCCACGTACCCTCGTAGACTGTAAGCGGAAGCATTAGCACAACGCGGTTGATGTAGTCGTACGTCTTCACGATCCGACCGATCCAAGCACCGAACGTACGGCACCTCCGAGTTCAGCACATGTTCAGCTCGATGACGATCTCCGAGCTCCGATCCAGCAAAGCTCCGGAGATGAGTTTCGTCAGCATGATGGCGTGGTGACGATGATGATGTTCTACCGGCGCAGGGCTTCTCCTAGACTCTGCAACGATATGACCGAGGTGGAATATGGTGGAGGGGGGCACCGCATACGGCTAAGGAACGATCCATAGATTAACTTGTGTGTCTATGGGGTGCCCCCCCGCCCCCGTATATAAAGGAGCAAGGGGGGAGGCCGGCCGGCCCTTGGAGGGCACGCCAAGCAGGAGGAATCCTCCTCCTAGTAGGAGTAGGACTCCTCCTTTCCTACTCCTACTAGGAGGGGGAAGGAAGGGGGAGAGGGGGAAGGAAAGAGGGGGGGGGGGCGCCGCCCCCCCTCCTAGTCCAATTCAGACCAGAGGGAGAGGGGGCACGCGGCCCACCCTGGCCGCCCCTCTCTCTTCCCCTCTAAGGCCCATAAGGCCCATTAATCTCCCGGGGGGGTTCCGGTAATCCTCCGGCACTCCGGTTTTCTCCGAAATCACCCGGAACACTTCCGGTGTCCAAATATAGTCGTCCAATATATCAATCTTTATGTCTCGACCATTTCGAGACTCCTCGTCATGTCCGTGATCACATCCGGGACTCCGAACAAACTTCGGTACATCAAAACTTATAAACTCATAATAAAACTGTCATCGTAACATTAAGCGTGCGGACCCTACGGGTTCGAGAACTATGTAGACATGACCTAGAACTATTCTCGGTCAATAACCAATAGCGGAACCTGGATGCCCATATTGGTTCCTACATATTCTACGAAGATCTTTATCGGTCAAACCGCATAACAACATATGTTGTTCCCTTTGTCATCGGTATGTTACTTTCCCGAGATTCGATCGTCAGTATCCAATACCTAGTTCAATCTCGTTACTGGCAAGTCTCTTTACTCGTTACATAATAAATCATCCCGTAACCAACTCATTGGTCACATTGCTTGCAAGGCTTATAGTGATCTGCTTTACCGAGAGGGCCCAGAGATACCTCTCCGACAATCGGAGTGACAAAACCTAATCTCGAAATACGCCAACTCAACATGTACCTTCGGAGACACCTGTAGTACTCCTTTATAATCACCCAGTTACGTTGTGACGTTTGGTAGTACCCAAAGTGTTCCTCCGGTAAACGGGAGTTGCATAATTCTCATAGTTACAGGAACATGTATAAGTCATGAAGAAAGCAATATCAATATACTAAACGATCAAGTGCTAGGCTAACGGAATGGGTCATGTCAATCACATCATTCTCCTAATGATGTGATCCCATTAATCAAATGACAACACATGTCTATGGTTAGGAAACATAACCATCTTTGATTAATGAGCTAGTCAAGTAGAGGCATACTAGTGACTATATGTTTGTCTATGTATTCACACATGTATCATGTTTCCGGTTAATACAATTCTAGCATGAATACTAAACATTTATCATGATATGAGGAAATAAATAATAACTTTATTATTGCCTCTAGGGCATATTTCCTTCAGTCTCCCACTTGCACTAGAGTCAATAATCTAGATTACATTGTAATGATTCTAACACCCATGGAGTCTTGGTGCTGATCATGTTTTGCTCGTGAGAGATGCTTAGTCAATGGGTCTGCAACATTCAGATCCGTATGTATCTTGCAAATCTCTATGTCTCCCACTTGGACTTGGTCCCGAATGGAATTGAAGCATTTCTTGATGTGCTTGGTCCTCTTGTGAAATCTGGATTTCTTTGCCAAGGCAATTGCACCAGTATTGTCACAGAAGATCTTCATTGGTCCCGATGCACTAGGTATGACACCTAGATCGGAAATGAACTCCTTCATCCAGACTCCTTCATTTGCTGCTTCTGAAGCAGCTATGTACTCCGCTTCACATGTAGATCCGTCCACGACGCTTTGTTTAGAACTGCACCAACTTACAGCTCCACCGTTTAATAAAAACATGTATCCGGTTTGTGATTTAGAATCGTCCGGATCAGTGTCAAAGCTTGCATCGACGTAACCATTTATGACTAGCTCTTTGTCACCTCCATATACGAGAAACATATCCTTAGTCCTTTTCAGGTATTTCAGGATGTTCTTGACCGCTGTCCAGTGATCCACTCCTGGATTACTTTGGTACCTTCCTGCCAAGCTTATTGCTAAGCATACGTCAGGTCTGGTACACAGCATTGCATACATGATAGAGCCTATGGCTGAAGCATAGGGAACATCTTTCATTTTCTCTCTATCTTTTGCTGTGGTCGGGCATTGAGTTTGACTCAACTTCACACCTTGAAGTACGGGCAAGAACCCTTTCTTTGCCTGATCCATTTTGAACTTTTTCAAAATTTTATCAAGGTATGTGCTTTGTGAAAGTCCTATTAAGCGTCTTGATCTATCTCTATAGATCTTGATGCCCAATATGTAAGCAGCTTCACCGAGGTCTTTTACTGAAAAACTTTTATTCAAGTATCCCTTTATGCTATCCAGAAATTCTATATCATTTCCAATTAATAATATGTCATCTACATATAATATCAGAAATGCTACAGAGCTCCCACTCACTTACTTGTAAATACAGGCTTCTCCAAAAGTCTATATAAAACCATATGCTTTGATCACACTATCAAAGCGTTTATTCCAACTCCGAGATGCTTGCACCAGTCCATAAATGGAACGCTGGAGCTTGCACACTTTGTTAGCACCTTTTGGATCAACAAAACCTTCTGGCTGCATCATATACAACTCTTCTTCTAGAAATCCATTCAAGAATGCAGTTTTGACATCCATTTGCCAAATTTTATAATCATGAAATGCAGCAATAGCTAACATGATTCGGACAGACTTAAGCATCGCTACGGGTGAGAAAGTCTCATCGTAGTCAACCCCTTGAACTTGTCGAAAACCTTTCGCAACAAGTCAAGCTTTATAGACAGTTACATTACCATCAGCGTCAGTCTTCTTCTTAAAGATCCATTTATTCTCAATGGCTTGCCGATCATCGAGCAAGTCAACCAAAGTCCATACTTTGTTTTCATACATGGATCCCATCTCAGATTTCATGGCCTCTAGCCATTTTGCGGAATCTGGGCTCATCATCGCTTCCTCATAGTTCGTAGGTTCATCATGGTCAAGTAACATGACTTCCAGAATAGGATTACCGTACCACTCTGG
Organism: Triticum dicoccoides; assembly: GCF_002162155.2. Taxonomy (NCBI): domain Eukaryota; kingdom Viridiplantae; phylum Streptophyta; class Magnoliopsida; order Poales; family Poaceae; genus Triticum; species Triticum dicoccoides. The sequence goes on from NC_041391.1 coordinate 253,729,256, forward strand.
TGCGGATCTTACTCTGGTAGACCTACGAGGTTCAGTAGAAACTTGATCTGAAGTTTCATGATCAATATCATTAGGTTCCTCACTAATTGGTTTATTTGTCACAGGAACCGGTTCTTGTGATGAACTACTTTCCAATAAGGGAGCAGGTACAGTTACCTCATCAAGTTCTACTTTCCTCCCACTCACTTCTTTCGAGAGAAACTCCTTCTCTAGAAAGGATCCGAATTTAGCAACGAAAATCTTGCCCTCAGATCTGTGATAGAAGGTGTACCCAATAGTCTCTTTTGGGTATCCTATGAAGACACATTTCTCCGATTTTGGTTCGAGCTTATCTGGTTGAAGTTTCTTCACATAAGCATCGCAGCCCCAAACTTTAAGAAACGACAACTTTGGTTTCTTGCCAAACCACGGTTCATAAGGCGTCGTCTCAACGGATTTTTATGGTGCCCTATTTAACGTGAATGCGGCCGTCTCTAAAGCATAACCCCAAAACGATAGCGGTAAATCAGTAAGAGACATCATAGATTGCACCATATCTAGTAAAGTACGATTACGACGTTCGGACACACCATTTCCTTGTGGTGTTCCGGGTGGCGTGAGTTGCGAAACTATTCCGCATTGTTTCAAGTGTAGACCAAACTCGTAACTCAAATATTCTCCTCCACGATCAGATCGTAGAAACTTTATTTTCTTGTTACGATGATTTTCCACTTCACTCTGAAATTCTTTGAACTTTTCAAATGTTTCAGACTTGTGTTTCATTAAGTAGATATACTCATATCTGCTCAAATCATCTGTGAAGGTGAGAAAATAACGATATCCGCCGCGAGCCTCAACATTCATTGGACCACAAACATCAGTATGTATAGTTCCGGAGAACGGCGTTTTAGTCATCTTGCCCATGAGGCACGCTTCGCAAGTACCAAGTGATTCATAATCAAGTGATTCCAAAAGCCCATCAGTATGGAGTTTCTTCATGCGCTTTACACCGATATGACCTAAACGGCAGTGCCACAAATAAGTTGCACTATCGTTATCAACTCTGCATCTTTTGGTTTCAACACTATGAATATGTGTATCACTACTATCGAGATTCAATAAAAATAGACCACTCTTCAAGGGTGCATGACCATAAAAGATATTACTCATATAAATAGAACAACCATTATTCTCTGATTTAAATGAATAACCGTCTCGCATCAAACAAGATCCAGATATAATGTTCATGCTCAACGCTGGCACCAAATAACAATTATTTAGGTCTAAAACTAATCCCGATGGTAGATGTAGAGGTAGCGTGCCGACCGCGATCACATCGACTTTGGAACCATTTCCCACGCGCATCGTCACCTCGTCCTTAGCCAATCTTCGCTTAATCCGTAGTCCCTGTTTCGAGTTGCAAATATTAGCAACAGAATCAGTATCAAATACCCAGGTGCTACTGCGAGCATTAGTAAGGTACACATCAATAACATGTATATCACATATACCTTTGTTCACTTTGCCATCCTTCTTATCCGCCAAATACTTGGGGCAGTTCCGCTTCCAGTGTCCAGTCTGCTTGCAGTAGAAGCACTCAGTTTCAGGCTTAGGTCCAGACTTGGGTTTCTTCTCTTGAGCAGCAACTTGCTTGCCGTTCTTTTTGAAGTTCCCTTTCTTCTTCCCTTTGCCCTTTTTCTTGAAACTGATGGCCTTGTTAACCATCAACACTTGATGCTCCTTCTTGATTTCTACCTCCGCAGCTTTTAGCATTGCGAAGAGCTCGGGAATAGTCTTGTTCATCCCTTCCATATTATAGTTCATCACGAAGCTCTTGTAGCTTGGTGGCAGTGATTGAAGAATTCTGTCAATGACACTATCATCAGGAAGATTAACTCCCAGTGTCAAGTGATTATTATACCCAGACATTTTGAGTATGTGTTCACTGACAGAACTATTCTCCTCCATCTTGCAGCTATAGAACTTATTGGAGACTTCATATCTCTCAATCCGGGCATTTGCTTGAAATATTAACTTCAACTCGTGGAACAACTCATATGCTCCATGACGTTCAAAACGTCGTTGAAGACCCGGTTCTAAGCCGTAAAGCATGGCACACTGAACTATCGAGTAGTCATCAGCTTTGCTCTGCCAGACGTTCTTAACATCGTCAGTTGCATCAGCAGCAGGCCTGGCACCCAGCGGTGCTTCCAGGATGTAACTTTTCTGTGCAGCAATGAGGATAATCCTCAGGTCACGGACCCAGTCCGTGTAATTGCTACCATCATCTTTCAACTTTGCTTTCTCAAGGAACGCATTAAAATTCAACGGAACGACAACACGAGCCATCTATCTACAAACAAACATAGACAAGCAAAATACTATTAGGTACTAAGTTCATGATAAATTTAAGTTCAATTAATCATATTACTTAAGAACTCCCACTTAGACAGACATCTCTCTAGTCATCTAAGTGATTACGTGATCCAAATCAACTAAACCATGTCCGATCATCACGTGAGATGGAGTAGTTTCAATGGTGAACATCACTATGTTGATCATATCTACTATATGATTCACGTTCGACCTTTCGGTCTCCGTGTTCCGAGGCCATATCTATATATGCTAGGCTCGTCAAGTATGACCTCAGTATTCCGCGTGTGCAACTGTTTTGCACCCGTTGTATTTGAACGTAGAGCCTATCACACCCGATCATCACGTGGTGTCTCAGCATGAAGAACTTTCGCAACGGTGCATACTCAGGGAGAACACTTCTTGATTATTAGTGAGAGATCATCTTAAAATGCTACCGTCAATCAAAGCAAGATAAGATGCATAAAGGATAAACATCACATGCAATCAATACAAGTGATATGATATGGCCATCATCATCTTGTGCTTGTGATCTCCATCTTCGAAGCACCATCGTGATCACCATCGTCACCGGCGCGACACCTTGATCTTCATCGTAGCATTGTTGTCGTTACGCCATCTATTGCTTCTACGACTATCACTACCACTTAGTGATAAAGTAAAGCAATTACAGGGCGTTTGCATTTCATACAATAAAGCGACAACCATATGGCTTCTGCCAGTTGCCGATAACTTCGGTTACAAAACATGATCATCTCATACAATAAAATATAGCATCACGTCTTGACCATATCACATCACAACATGGCCTGCAAAAACAAGTTAGACGTCCTCTACTTTGTTGTTGCAAATTTTACGTGGCTGCTACGGTCTTTAGCAAGAACCGTTCTTACCTACGCATCAAAACCACAACGATAGTTCGTCAAGTTGGTGCTGTTTTAACCTTCGCAAGGACCGGGCGTAGCCACACTCGATTCAGCTAAAGTGAGAGAGGCAGACACCCGCCAGCCACCTTTAAGCACGAGTGCTTGTAACGGTGAAACCAGTCTCGCGTAAGCGTACGCGTAATGTCGGTCCGGGCCGCTTCATCTCACAATACCGCCGAACCAAAGTATGACATGCTGGTAAGCAGTATGACTTGTATCGCCCACAACTCACTTGTGTTCTACTCGTGCATATAACATCAACGCATAAAACCTAGGCTCGGATGCCACTGTTGGGGAACGTAGTAATTTCAAAAAATTTCCTACACACATGCAAGATCATGGTGATGGCATAGCAACGAGAAGGGAGAGTGTTGTCCACGTACCCTCGTAGACCGTAAGCGGAAGCGTTAGCACAACGCGGTTGATGTAGTCGTACGTCTTCACGATCCGACCGATCCAAGCACCGAACGTACGGCACCTCCGAGTTCAGCACACGTTCAGCTCGATGACGATCTCCGAGCACCGATCCAGCAAAGCTCCGGAGATGAGTTTCGTCAGCATGATGGCGTGGTGATGATGATGATGTTCTACCGGCGCAGGGCTTCGCCTAGACTCCGCAACGATATGACCGAGGTGGAATATGGTGGAGGGGGGCACCGCATACGGCTAAGGAACGATCCGTAGATCAACTTGTGTGTCTATGGGGTGCCCCCCGCCCCCGTATATAAAGGAGCAAGGGGGGAGGCCGGCCGGCCCTTGGAGGGCGCGCCAAGGAGGAGGAATCCTCCTCCTAGTAGGAGTAGGACTCCTCCTTTCCTACTGCTACTAGGAGGGGGAAGGAAGGGGGAGAGGGGGAAGGAAAGAGGGGGGGCGCCGCCCCCATCCTAGTCCAATTCGGACCAGAGGGAGAGGGGGCGCGCGGCCCACCCTGGCCGCCCCTCTCTCTTCCCCTCTAAGGCCCATAAGGCCCATTAATCTCCCGGGGGGTTCCGGTAACCCTCTGGCACTCCGGTTTTCTTCGAAATCACCCAGAACACTTCCGGTGTCCGAATATAGTCGTCCAATATATCAATCTTTATGTCTCGACCATTTCAAGACTCCTCGTCATGTCCGTGATCACATCCGGGACTCCAAACAAACTTCGGTACATCAAAACTTACAAACTCATAATAAAACTATCATCATAACGTTAAGCGTGCGGACCCTACGGGTTCGAGAACTTTGTAGACATGACCAAGAACTATTCTCGGTCAATAACCAATAGCGGAACCTGGATGCCCATATTGGTTCCTACATATTCTATGAAGATCTTTATTAGTCAAACCGCATAACAGCATACATTGTTCCCTTTGTCATCGGTATGTTACTTTCCCGAGATTCGATCGTCGGTATCCAATACCTAGTTCAATCTCGTTACCAGCAAGTCTCTTTACTCGTTACGTAATGCATCATCCCGTAACCAACTCATTGGTCACATTGCTTGCAAGGCTTATAGTGATGTGCATTACCGAGAGGGCCCAGAGATACCTCTCCGACAATCGGAGTGACAAAACCTAATCTCGAAATACGCCAACTCAACATGTACCTTCGGAGACACCTGTAGTACTCCTTTATAATCACCCAGTTACGTTGTGACGTTTGGTAGTACCCAAAGTGTTCCTTCGGTAAACGGGAGTTGCATAATTCTCATAGTTACAGGAACATGTATAGGTCATGAAGAAAGCAATAGCAATATACTAAACGATCAAGTGCTAGGCTAACGGAATGGGTCATGTCAATCACATCATTCTCCTAATGATGTGATCCCATTAATTAAATGACAACACATGTCTATGGTTAGGAAACATAACCATCTTTGATTAATGAGCTAGTCAAGTAGAGGCATACTAGTGACTATATGTTTGTCTATGTATTCACACATGTATCATGTTTCCGGTTAATACAATTCTAGCATGAATAATAAACATTTATCATGATATGAGGAAATAAATAATAACTTTATTATTGCCTCTAGGGCATATTTCCTTCAAGCCCATGATATAGATCACGAGAGAGAGAGAGAGAGAGAAAGAGATCAAACACATAGCTACTGGTACAAACCCTCAGCCCCGAGGCTAGACTACTCCCTCCTCATCGTGGTGGCCGCAGGGATGATGAAGATGGCCACCGGAGAAGATCCCCCCAAGAAGGGTGACGAAACGGGGTCTAGATTGGTTTTCGCGGATAAAAAGACCTTGCGGTGGCGGATCTTCTGATCAAGGTTAACCTCGAAGGATTTCGGAATATTTGGGAATTCATAGTGCAAAGAGGGGGTGCGGGAGGCCACCGAGGTGGGGCCAACCCTCCTGGGCGCGCCAGGGGACCCTGGCGTGCCCTAGTGGGTTGTGCCCCCCTCGGGGCACCCCCTAGGTGCAGCTCAGGCCCATTGGGTTCCTTCTGGTCCAAAAAAATCTCCAAAAAGTTATGTGGTGTTTGGACTCTGTTTGATATTGATTTCCTGCGATGTAAAAAACAAGCAAAAAACAACAACTGGCACTAGGCACTGGGTCAATAGGTTAGTCCCAAAAAATGATATAAAGTTTCTATAAAATGATTGTAAAACATCCAAGAATGATAATATATTAGCATGAATACTTCATAAATTGTAGATACGTTGGAGACGTATCAAACAACAGAAATATAGGTTGCTTCACAACCTAGGAAATTTTTTTGACACATGGACACGACACATAGGCAATACTGATGAGGTGGCGCCTAGTCATCGCAACCCACCACAATTTACAAGGCTATGACCATCTATATTGGTAGTTATCGTCTAGAAATAAGGCAACGAACCAGCGCTATTTGCTTTATGACCATTTCGTGTAAGGAAATTACGACCTTTCTGACCAAAATGGTCGCAATGGTTTAGGGTTTGGAGCCCCCAGAACCGCTTTTGACCAATTGGTCTCAAATGGTCGTAGATTTATGACCAATTCTTCCAGGGTCACTGACGGAAGGTCACAAGTTGACATATTTCTTGTAGTGTCTCACCACAAGCTAAATGATCAACTTCTTAATTCCCAATTCAGCTGCAATCCTGAGCCCGGCAAGGAGCCCCTCATACTCTGCTGTATTGTTGGTTCCTTCTTCCCGGGCAAAATGCATTCGGATGACATACTTCAAGTGCTAGGTTCGGAGAGTGCGACCATGGGAGACAACACATACTTCCTTAGTAGCATCAGCAGTGCCATGTATACATACAAGAAGAGGTGATCCATCGAAATAAGTTGCCAGGCACTACTATGTAGGTCCTGCTCGTCCTCATGCTCGACATCATCACCATCATCATCTCCCCCTTGGTTATAATTTTTTTCAAGTATAGGTGGTGGAATGTTCGCAGGACCTTGGAAACACATGAAGGTTAGGGATACTAACTCGCATGAACGTGGATGAAATAATTCTAATTATGGTGGAAGACAAACATACGGAAACAATAAGGATTCCCTACAAAAATAGTGTTGTCGGATTTTGGGGTCCGGCAACCCGTGAGAGGTTCGAACACTGGGGTGCATGCGGAGATCTCAACCTGCCCAGCCTGCCTACTCGGGATCCTCCCTAGCCTAGCGCGTCGAGCTCACAGAGACACAAAGACACAACGGTTTATACTAGTTCGGGCCACCATTGTGGTGTAATACCCTACTCTAGGTGTGGTGGACTGCCTTGAGGGGCTATGGATGAACTAGTACAAGGATGAATGAGCCTTAGGAGGTGAGGTGTTCTTGAGCTGGTGTGTTGCTCGGGGAGGAATCGATCCCATCTCCTCTATGGTGGTGGCTAAGTCCTATATATAGTGCCTTGGTCCTCTTTCCCAAATATGAGCGGGAAGGGATCCCACAACAGCGGGATTTGAAAGGAGACAAGTAGTACAGTCTATCCTGACAAAAGTAGTCTTGACCTCCGTCTGGCCGTGACGCTGTGGTGGGCTCGATGATGACCTCCGTCTTGCCGTCCTGGCGGTCTTGGTCTCGTTGCACCAGAATGGAAACCTTTGGATGATTCCTCGGGACTCCGTGCCTATGGCTTGCCTCCCTTGCATCGAAGAGAAAACCTACGCTCTATACCTGCCTGGAGCCCACCTGGCGCCCGCCTCGCCTTGGTCGTCATGGCTCACGTTAGCTGATCCTCATGAGGTAGCTCCATAGATCTCTCTGCCCCTCAGGAGCCCTCATGAGGAGGCCAACTCCTTCAAGGGTCTTGGCGTCGTCCCCCTCGCGAGGGTCTTGTTGTGTTGTTGTTGAAGGTGGGCTGTACCAGGCCGTCGATGGAGCCACGTGGTGGGCCGCAGGCAGGCAGGACCGGACACCCCCATGTTCAGGACGGCGACAAGTGCCACGAGTGGTCGCAGTAAACACAAGACTCTCGTGTTGAATTGCATCATAGTACTCATTCGTGTACAGAAATTAATTTTTGAGCATTATCCATCAAGGCGTGGAAGTAAGGACCGAAACAAGCTTGTTGAAGATAGCAACAACATGATAGTTTGTGTAATCCCAAGAGCGGTTGGGAACTCAAAAAATTGCTATCTTCTGTAGCCGACAGTCACCATGAACGCATTTGAACCTATGTAGATCATCCGTGTGATCAACCTTAACACTACAAAAAATGACACATTCATGACATTTTAGGCCGAACGAAAATTTTTCTGTCATACTTATGACACTTCTATGATGATAATTGTGACAAAACCCGGTATCATCATAGATGTGGTGGGCTCCTACTTCCATGACAAAAGATCATGACAGAAAATGGGCTTTTCGTCCTGGGCGGGCCGGAGATGCAGCTGCATGACATTCTTTGGGCCGTCCATGACGGAAAAAACCATGGTAGAAGCAATGGCGAGGAAAATTTTGGGGTGTTCCCGGTTACGGTGGGTGGTCGGGGCTGAGAGATGCGCATTTCTCTCATACACGTACGCGCGTGTGTGCGAGACGTTAGGCTCTAACTGAACCCGAGCGAGTCATTGGGCTGTAACTGAACCCGAGCGATTGCACTGCAGGCTAAGCGTTATTGAACCCGAGCAATCGATTGATGGCTGTTAACTGAACCCGATCGAGCGACTCCTTTGCTACTGCTTCTAACTGAAGCCGATCGATGCTACCTCTGGATGAACAGTGAGCGTTGCAGGGGGGTTTGGATGAATAGTGAGCGGTGGGGGTGGATGAACAGGACCCCGTGGTGTTGCCTCTGGATGAACAGGACCCCGATCGATCGAGCCGGTTGGGGCTGGATGAACAGGACCACGTGGAGGGCTGGATGAATAGGATGACCTCGTGGAGGGCTGAATGAACAGTAGATGGTGGAGGGGTGGATGGACATTAGCCCATGGAGGGGTGGTTGTATAGGAGCCCGTGGAGAGGGGTGGTTGAACAGTAGCCGTTGGAGTAGGGCGTGGTGGAGGCTGGATAAACAGGAGCCCGTGGATGAACAGTCGCAGGTGGAGGCTGGAGGAGGTCGACGGTGGATGAATAGTAGCCCGTGGAGGCTGGAGGAGGTCGACGGTGGAGATGAACATTATCCCATGGAGTCCCGTTTTGCGGTACGCCACACCTCTCCCGATGAACAGGACCCCCCGTTTCAACCGTAGCACTCCAACACAAGTCTGTTTCCTCCGTTTTGCGGTACGCCACACCCCTCCCTATCAACAGAACCCTGTTTCGACCGTAGGAGGTCCAACACAAGTTCGTTTCCTCCGTTTTGCCATACGCCAGACCCCTCTCGATGAACTGGATCCCGTTTATAACATGGCCGGTCGAACACAAGGCCGTTTCCTCCGTTCTGTGGTATGCCAGGCCTTGTTTCCATCGGCTGTTCCATCCAAGCCGGTTGGCTCCTACGCGTTCTATTGCCTCCCCATGAACACAACGCATTCCGTTGCCTCCCGATGAACACGACGCATTCCGTTGCCTCAACATGAACATGACGACGATGCAGTTTCTCTGTTCTGACCAGCCATGTACACGAGCCCCGGCCGTACGTATGCGTGAGTAGGTGTTCGACACCCCGCTCGTATGTACGTACGTGGAGGTATTTAGTTTCTTGCACCCTGTCCGTTGTACGTATGTGTACATGCTACGTGCGCGTCTCTACTATGACACGTGCACGCCTCTACTACGACACGTGCGCCCCTCTACATCGACCAGTATGTACATACACGTTCGTGACCAGAATGACAACACTACGTATGCTTCGACCAGGTGGGTCCCGACTGTCAGGCACTTCCTTGCGTGCGAAAATGTAGCTGGTGGGTCCCAGTAGTCAGGGGGGTGAATCGTTTTTTTTGCCCGGATGCACTTCCTTGCTTGCGAAGATGTAGCTAGTGGGTCCGAGAAGTCAGGGGGGAAATGTTTTTTTTTCACGAAATACGGTGGCCCGTCCGGTGGGTCCCTGCTGTCAGGTGGAGGAATAATAATTTTGCGCATAATAAGGAGGCACTTCCTTGCGGCCGTCGTGGACCCAACTGTTAGTCCCTCCACGTACAGTACTCTTCCATGGAAGTCGTTCCTTGACCATGTTTACCATGTCGCGCCGACAGCACCAGGGAGGTGGACGAGGCGAGGCCTAGGAAGGGGACGACGCAGAGCCGGGGAAGATGCGGCAGTGGAAGACCGCGCGGAGAGGAGTACGAGGGTTCACTGGTTCAGCTGCGATGTGAGGCTGCCGTCGCCGTAGAATAATAGGGGGTCTGGGTGAGTAGAGGGATGGCCTGGCTAGCGGTGGGAGTAGTAGGGGGCGGTGAGGCCTCCGCGGCATCACAACCGGCCACGGGAGGCAGGAGCACGCGACACGACCGACGCTGGTTTGGGCGGTTGGAGCAAGAAGACCAGAGGTTGAAGAAGCACTACGGCCGTTGGATGGACATCGTACGGTCACTGGAGCTAGAATCGTTCATATTGACTAAGTTGACAAAGCCCTCCATCCCCGTCAACTTAGTTGGCCCACAAGTCAGCCTCCCACTATGGTGGGTCCCAGCTAGCAGGGGGTATTCATTTTTTGGGCATAATAAGGAGGCACTTCCTTGCATGCGAAGATATAGTTGGTGGGTCCGACCTGTCAGCGGGGGGAACATTTTTTCGTGAAATACAGAGGCCCTTCCGGTGGGTCTCAGCTGTTAGGTGGAGGAATCATTATTTTGCGCGTAATAAGGAGGCGTTTCCTTTTGTGCGGTCATGGACCCAGCTGTCAGCCTCTCCACGTACAGTCCACGCCCGATGGATGTCGTTCATTGACCACATTGACCAGGCCGCGCCGAGAGCACCATGGCGGTGGATGACAACAAGGCCTAGGAAGGGAACGACATGGAGCCGGGGAAGACTCGGCAATGGTTGCCCACGCGGAGGGGAGTACGAGTGTTTACTGGTCCGGCTGCCGTCACCGGAAAATAACAGGAGGTGTGGGTGAGTAGAGGAATGGCCTGGCCAGCAATGAAGTAGGGTGGGGCAGTGCGGCCTGTGCGGCAGCACGGCCGGCCACGGGAGGTGGGAGCAGGCAGTCCCACCGGCGCTGGTTTGGGCGGCTGGAGCAAGAAGATCAGATATTGAAGAAGATGCACGGCCATTGGATTAACATCCAACGGTCACTGCTGCTAGTATTGTTTGTGGACTAAGTTGGCAAAGCCTTTCATACACGTCAACCTAGTAGACCCACGAGTCAGCCTCCAAATCTGTCCCAAATAGCATACAGCCCAAAATTTCTAGCCATATTCAAATTAATTTTAAATCCAAATATACCTTAATTTAAATTCAATGAAATTTTGCCTGCACAAAAACAATGAAATTTAAAATATCAAAATCCGATGGAACTAATTGCCTGTTTGCTGTAATTTTTTCATTTTACAACCCATTTCTTATTACTTATAGCCCATTTCTTATTACTTATAGCCCATTTTCTGGGCAAAATGCATCCCTCCTCGTCTTGAAAGATTTCTGGCCCAGCAGGGCGTAGAAAAGCAAGTAGGCCTACGTTAGTTATTCTGCAAAAAAACAAAATAGCTGGCTAGCCATTTTCAGAAAGGAAAAAAACAAACTGGGCTGGTCGTGTGCTAAACATATGAAATAAAATCCTGGGCTAGATGGGCCATTGGTCCCGCACAACCCAGTTGATACCCTTCTCCGTCCCGAAAAAACAAAATTACCGCGCGCGCTGCTGGGTCCCTACTATCATCCTCACCATGTACAGTCATCTCCTTATTCCTCTCGGTTGTTGACCATGTTGACAACACCAGAGGGCGGCGCTGCGGCGAGCGAACCAAGGCAGAGGACGATGGTGAGGCCTCAGACGGGAACGGACAGGAGCCGGGGAAGATGCGCAGAGTTTTAGGGTGCGATGTGGCCATGATGCGTGCGCGGCAGCATAGCCAGTTGTGGGAGGTGGGAGCACGCGGTCCCGCCGGTGCTGGTTTGGCTTTGGTGGCTCGAGGAAGAAGAGACTGAAGAAACACGACAGATGTTGAATGTCAATCCAACGATCAAGGTTGGCACAATCGTTTGTTGACTAAGCCGACACCAAGTAGCATACTTTTTTATATATAGGAAAAAAAGAAAAACTGGGCTCATTCGCCTGATAACATTCTGGAAACTACGACCGTTCAATGTTTTGTTGCAACTAAAATTACGAGGAAAATGCGTTCGTCTGCCATCCTCCTCCCAGGGAACGTTCGCCACATAAGTGACTAGCACCCTTGGTTTTCAACCGAGAGGTCTTGGGTTCGAGTCCCAGGAACTCTCAATTTTGTCCTCCTTCCTTCCTCGCAAAAAAGGGAAAGAAAATCAAAGACTTGAGAAGGCGTACAGAACAAGCTAGTGTACCAGTAAAGAGACATTGCTGAGTTTTAGAAAAAAGAGAGACGTGCTCCTGTAGCTGGTTCGAATCCAAACCTAGACTATGACTATATATGGTGCTATGCTACTCTGCAAGTAATGAAACTGACATATCCAACATTCGCTTCTCCTCTTCTCTACTTACTCTGCCTAGCATCAGAAGCTCTGGCCGCAGCAACCATGTCCGCTGGCTGCTCGTCCACCTGCTCTTCAGCAGGCAACAACCAGATATGCGCCATGTCGCCACCCGTACCATCGCCTATGGGTCTCATCACACCCCCGCCGGCACGCGCACCACAGCAGATTGCTCATCGCAACCCGCTGCCGTTGGTGCGGTGCCACTGCTGCAAATCACGCATAGTCATCTGTCGTGTCTCAACCACAATCCTCAACCTTGGCTGAGTCTTCTACAAATGCCCAAATCATGGAGTAATAATATGCTTAAGTGTTGTTCTGCTGCTTTCAGTTGCTGATTTTTTCAATAGTTTGGTTGATGATCTTTCAATTTGATTTGTGCAGAAAAGGGAAGATTCGTGTGATTTGTATTTCTGGGAAGTTGCTGATGTGGGGGAATGCAACTACGCTGATTATTTGGTTAGCCGAAGAAACCCAATACCAGCAGGTTGGGGTGTTGGACAAGTAACTGAAGGAACGACAGAAGAGGAAGATGCAGAGCAGAAGGTTAAAGATGCATTTCCTCTGATCATGGCCAAGCAACTGCTCCTGAATGGCCTTGACAGCAATGAGGAGATGAAAGAGCTTGTGAAGATAATGGGAAAAATCGATGTGCTCTGCAGGATGATTGTCTCTTTATTTGTAGTGTATATAGCACTCGTAATGTATTCAGTGGCTATGACATGAGCACTTTGCTGAAACTAGTAATGAATGAAACTTGTGTAGCAGGCTGGGCGTAGTGTTGTGAACATCTAATGATTTCTATTAATGGAAATCAGCGGGTATCCCCTTTTGCTCATAAATAAATAAATAGCAGAGGCCCTTTTGGTAATAAATAAATAAATTAGAAGAGGCCATTCGGGTCAGCTTTGTTCTCATTCGAAGACGTCGAGCAAATTGCAGTCCAACAACAAACTATGTCATGAAATTCAGGTTTCACAACCAAATATGAGTACAACTAAACAACAATGTCATCATGTTTTAGTCGTCATACAATCACCAAACACAAATCCGCATAAATAACAAGTGATGTTCTCACAGCAAAATACTAAACAACATGTTCATCAGGTTTCGGTTATCATAGCAAACACAATTTCACATAGTACATAAAAAAACGTCTTCTGACAGGCAAATACGACAAAAGCAATGTAATCATCATCCGCAGCAGCAGCGTCAACATCTTCGCCATGTGTATCAGTCTGAATCATAATTCCCCACGGTGTCATCTTCTTCTTCATCCTCAACGTCCTCGAACGTTGGCGTCTTCTTGATCAACTCTTGTATGTCCACAGCACGATAGGCAATCTTTTCGCCGACATCATTGACGTGATGGTTCTCAAAGATAGTAGGAACATCTGTGTTATCTTGTACATCAGGAGCAGTGTAAGCATCATCTTGTTGTGCAACTTCATTAAACGAATTCCTCTGCTCAAACCTTTGCAATACTCTCCAGTCATCGCTACGTGCAAATTTGTCTTCCAAGAAAAATATTTGTGTTACTTGATTTGCCAAAATAAAAGGCTCATTGGTCTGGTACGCTGCCTTGACATTGATGGATTTGTAATAATCATTAGCTCTGGGTTTTGCGATCTTGGAAAACAAGTTATACCAACGATAGCGTAACCGAACCACACACCGATGATCCTCGAAACTGGAGATATACTGCAACTAAACAATGTCTGTTATGTTAGAATACATTTCAATTGTCTCTTTGTCATACGTATCCGTGCTCATGATGGCACTGTTTTGTGTCTTCCTGCCTTCGTCTCGTTCAAGTGTGTTGTAGTGCACATCTCCAACAACACAAGATTCATAATGTCTTACCCCAGTATCAGGACCCATTGCTAGTGAGTAAAGGGCATCATCAACTGCCTGCCCATCCTCCCGCATCTTCTTAACCTATGGTTAGAAAATATACAAGCTGATCATCTTATGTACTCAATATATTAAAAAAACTAACAGTGCAATTCAAAAGCTTACATGGCTCTTGAACCATTTCGCAAATCCTGCCATAACCAGTTTGTCAATGTTTCTTGGATTTTGCGGCAGTAACTCCTTTTGGTAGATGTTGCACAACATAGTGATCGCATCAAACATCTAAATATATAAGAATGTGCTGCAAGTTTAGTAGATTACGATGTATAAGCTGCAATACTTAGCACTTACTTGATATAAGGTAGTATCTCAAGACAGTTATTCAACACATACCAAACCATTTTGTCCAAATCTTTAGGTTTGTCCTCTTGTCGACTCTTCCCTGTAACTCGAACAGAATAATCAAAAACATTGAGCCCGAGATTGTCTTTACCCACCTCTTTGCTAAGCTGATCAGCTGCTTGAATGTATTTTGAGCAGAATGTCAATGCTTCTGTAACAATGTAGGCCTCTGCAATGGAACCCTCGGGTCTAGCTCTGTTCCTAACATAGCCCTTGAAAGTGCCTAGCCATCTTTCAATAGGGTACATTCAGCCATACTGTACTGGACCTCTAAGTAGTGCCTCATCAGGTAGATGAACAGCCAAATGCCCCATCACATCAAAGAGGGCTGGAGGATATATCTTCTCAAGGTCGCATAGGATAGTTGGTATCTTGTCTCTAAGACGCTCCGAAGCATCTATCCTGATATTTCTACTTTAGAGTTCCCTAAAGAATTGTCCCAACTCTGCAACTGCTCTGTATAAGTAAGAGCGGCCCAACCCTCTAAGGATAACAGGTAAAACCCTTTGAAGTAGGACGTGGCAGTCATGAGTTTTCAACCCTTGTACCGTGTTTCCATCTGCACTGACTCTCCTTTCAGGGTTGGAAGCAAATCCATGTGGGAATCTCACACGTGATAGGACCTCGCAGAATTCTTTTCTTTTTACCTTGTCCAAGACGTACACAGCTGGTGCCATATCCCGTGGTTTACCTTCATCTTTCATCTGCAAATCCTGTCTGATACCCAAGTGTATCAAATCAATCCTAGATTTTAAGGTATCTTTCGTCTTGCCTTCAATATTAAGAAGTGTGCCGATAATGCTATCACATATATTTTTCTCGATGTGCATCACATCAAGATTATGCCGCAGATCCAAATCTTTCCAATACTCCAAGTTCCGCAAAGTGGACCTGCGGGTAAACAATAATCTCTCTTCTGCCCTCCCATGCTTCCTTTTCCCGCAAATATTACCAGGATGGTTTCTTGGTGTATATGTCTGACCTTCTCTAATTCCACTTGCAACTCATCGGCGGTGAGCCTCTTTGGTGCATCATGGTTTTCATGCTTTGCATTGAACACATGTCTTTGGTATTTTCTAGGATGCAGCTTGTCCTTGGCAAGGAAACGGCGGTGTCCAATGTAACAGATCTTGCTAAGTATTGCATATTTCAACGGATTCCTGTCACAGCGAACACATGCATTGTAACCATGTGTCGTTCGCCCTGACATAGTGCCCAAAGCCGGATAATCATGGATGCACCAAATTATAACAACACACAGAAAGAAATCAGCTGGTGGGCTGCTATATAGGTCTCGAGTGAGAACACCCCTCCATAGCTGTTGAAGTTCCTCCACAAGAGGCTCCATGAACAAATCAAAATCCTTTCCAGGACCTTTTGGACCTGGGATGAGCAAGGACATCATGTAGTTTGATTCTTTGGTGCAGACATTTGGAGGCATGTTGTAAGGGATAACAAGCACTGGCCACATGCTATATGTGGTGCTCTGGTGGCCAAATGGGTTAAATCCATCTGAAGCTAATCCAAGTCTAATGTTTCTCGGGTCAGCAGCAAATTTTTTTTGTTTATGATTGAAGCTTCTCCACTCACTACCATGAGATGGATGGCTCAGTACATTCTGATCTCTGTACTCCCGGTTCCTAGAATACCATAGTACATCCTCTCTTGTTTCAGCATCATGAAACAACCTTTGCAATCTTGGTATAATTGGAAAATGTCTTAAAACATTATGAGGAATCCTCTTCACAGCATCGCCATCTTTCCATCTTGATGATTTGCATTTCGGGCATTCACTTAAGTTGGCATAATCCTTCCGGAACAAAACACAATTATTCTTAAAAACATGGATCATATCATATCCAATTCCGACTGCACGAAGGAAATTCTTCATTTTACTGTAGGTGTGTGGCAGCTCAGATGCATTTGGGAAAGATTTGCACAAAGCAGCCAACATCACATCGAATGATTTGTTGGTCATCCGCTCAGATGTCTTCACCTGAAGAAAGGTGAGCATAGCTGAGAATACTGACAGCTTATTTCCTGGGGTGACAGCCACGTTGCATTGTCCCAACATGCGGGCCCACTGTTTTTCTTCTGCAGGTGAAAGTTCACGGAATGCACGAGCATTTCGTAGCATTGTTTCAATGTTGGTCAAACTCACTGGCTCCGCCACCACCACATCCTCCCCCTTTTCCACCTGAGCATCAGGCAGATCAAGATGGTGATTTGCTTCTTCCACATAGTCAATAACATTGACGTTCACAGTTTCACCATGATGAACCCACCTAGTATATGTGACCGACATCCCATACAAGTGTAGATGATTTTGCACAGTTGACTGGGGTCTTGTAATTGAATTCATACAACTGCTATACGGGCAGAGCATATCTGATTTCGGACCACCGTAATCAGCTCTGGTAAAGTTCATGAAGTTTTCAACCCCTCGACATATGCAGCGGAGAATCTTTGAGCAGAAGTTATCCAAGTCCTGTCCATCTGTTAGGCATACAAATTAGTTCTTCTACTAGATATTACAGGAAAAACATATATGCTTTTTTATGAAGTCCAGAAAAAATACCTAGGTCGATGTCTAAAGCTATGGCAAGATATTTGGACGAGCAGATCTAAGTAACGAAATATATATAAAGCTAATTCAGCAAACATATTTGAGTGCTAAATTATGGTAGTCTGTTTCAGAGTCAATGAGGCCGAGCACACAGCCATCAAACTACCGAAGGCCATCGCAGCAACAAAGATCGAGTATAAAACGGTGTAGAGCTATTTCACCTAAAAGATTGGCTACTAGACCATGGCAATCTACGTCACAATAAATATATGGCAGGATATTTTAGCAACCAATCGGCCTTGGCATGCCATCTCAGCTAAGCAGATTGAGTGCAGAACAGGGCAAGGAAGCTTCTTAAGCAGAGCATATTGACTGTAAACTACTTCGGCAAACAGTGAGATTAACAGCGTCTATCAGCTAGCATTCAGCGCTACACCGACATGCACAGGGCCTCAGTCTATAATGCATGTACCATGGGAGAAGCTGACAACCGTGCATCTCTACACGAACATCGCCAGCGGTGGTGGCGCTGATCGCCGTGCGCCTCCACAAGAACGTCGCCAGCGGTGGCGGCGCGGCTAGAGGACGGCAGTCTACGAGAGCGTACTGTGGGAGCGAGAGGATCGCCTTGCGTCCCCTCGACAAACCGCAGCGCCGACGTGTCGGCGTGGTGGGGAGGGAGGCTTTGGAGGAGCGAATGGAATGGAGGAGGACGAGGGGAGGGGGTTTGGGGAATATTATTGGCTAGTTGGCCGAAGGGCGGTTGAATCAGATTTGGGGGGAATTTTTGGGTGGCGTGAGGAGGATTTTCGCGCGATGGGCGGGGGGAGTTTGGCGCATGGTCGGTTTCTCCAAGTGCAGCCCCACGTGTCAGTGAAGAGGAAAGCCAAAGCGCGTTCCATTTGCGTGAGCCATGTGCAGGACCGAATGTGTGTGGGGTGCAATGCGACCGCGACAGGAGTGCTGTGAGTGTACCGCCTTTTTTCCTTTTAAACTAGGTGCTTCGCCCCCTCAAAAAAAACTTGTTGCTTCATGCGATCCATCGATACTACTACTAGTAATCCGGTAATCCCGACTAAAACAGCGTGGCCGGGTCTTTTCCCGCGTGATATGCTGGGAGGTTGGCTTAGTTGGGTTTTTTAGGACGAGTAATGCTACACCTACATAATCCCAGTTACATAATTAACATAATATGAAACATGTGAGCTGTTGATTGTAGATTGGGGGAGGGAGGGGCCCAGCACCATGAAAATCAGGGGAGGAGAGAGAGAGGCAATTTACGTTAACCCTTTCGTAGGTTCCCGTAGATGTAGAAAGATGTGAAATGTGTGACTGTGTAGTCGACGTACTATTGCAGTGCCTAAGATAAATTGTGTATGTATAGACCCTATGTGTTTATTTTACTTCGCATGTTAGCTTTGTCTCGGTTCAATAAAAAGCAGAGCTGGTGATGATGATGTGCCTGTCATCCTACAAAATAGGCCGCCTGATCTATATCTAACGCATAGGAAGGAAACTATGACAATTTACCCGCACTCCTCTCCACATTTACAGATAAGGCTTTCCCTCGTTCATCCTTTTCTCCCACAAGATCTTGATCTTCTGTGCAACGCACGGGCATCTTGCTAGTACTCCTACAATATACTATATTATTGTGAAAGTTCATATACACCAGCCGAGATTAATGCAAGCAGATTTTCATTACATTTCGAACTTCTATAGGATAGAAAAATAAAAGAAACCCGACCCTAAACCTATTCTACGGCGGCAACCTACGTCCTCCATCTGCGATCTCTATGTACGGGGGCGGGGTTCATGACCCGTGAAGTGAAGGTGCGTTCTCCGGCGAGGAAGAGTAGAACACAAGATACAGACCGGCCAGTTGGCACACCATGCCCTGCCGCCTCCCATGCCCTACTCATCCTCGGAGGAGTCCCCGATCTCGGCGGTGCTCCTATCATTGGCCGCCAGTGTGGCCACTGCTTGTGCGGTCGCATCCGTGTCCGACTACGCCGCTATTGCGCCGTGAGAGGCGACTTCAGCGAGGGCGGCGACCTCGAGCTTCATCCCCGAAGACAAGCTCTCCCGCAGAGCGTTCGCTCTTGCGGTCATGGCGGATGTGGTGCCAGGTAGGAGGACGATGCGCTATGGTGTGGAGGTTAGCTGGGCGTTGCCGCTTTAAATAGCACATTCCGGTAAGGCCAAGCGTTCGGGTGCATCATTAAGTCACTGGAGTTGGTTCCTCGGGCACCGAGCCTCTTAACGACGGCATATGAATGGACGACATGAATGCGGATAGCTGGCGCTGGATGGGAACGCAACGCACGACAGTGTGAGGGACGAGGGTTTTTGGTGTGCCAGGGTAGTCAGCTACGGTCGTGGCAACGTTGGAGATGCCCTTTGCTCACATGCGATCCCTGCATGTCATTGAAAAAGCAAGACGACCCGGCATGGTCTCAGGTCCTGAGGATGCAGTTGGCCACGCTACATCACTCCACGGATGCATCGCGACACCCGGTGCATCCTCGACGAGCCGGGTGTTCGGGTGTGTTTGGATTGTGGCCAAAGTGCACCTTACCGAAATTTTGGTCATGACCCAAATATTGGTCTTTGTTTGGATGGTTGCCATTTTCTTGGCATGCCAATGGACTCTAGCCAACTCTAGCTCATTTTTCTTGCCAATGTCGGCCAAATCATGGGTAACCAAAACCTCAACCAAAATTTTGGCTACCCAATGCTTTGATGGGGCAACCTTGGTTACAAACCAAACATATTGTTGGTCGTGCCACAACACTAACGCCACCCTCGGCACACTGAAACCGACCATGTCTAGCGATGATGCGCATGTCGCTCACCATGGTCGTCGTGTCCAGAGGCGGTGCTGGAGCTGCGTCATGTTGTTGGCCCCCACGACCCACATGGACGGTTGCCGGTGGCGAGGAGGTCGTGGGACAGCTCCTCCATTGGACTAGTCTGCGCTACGTCGTCCCAATGGGTGTGCCCCACATGTCGGTTTTCCTGTTTTCCCGGCCATATTCGAGCGTCAGTGCTATGCGTTGCACATTAGGCCTTTCACTATTTAGGCCAAGCGAGACAACTTATTGTTTATTTGAGCCGTTCAAGTATAATCATGTAGCATTTGCTTATTTCTCATTCCTCTCCAACCCTCTTCTCCATCGATCATGTTGCTCTCCGGTCGATTCCATCCTCCCGCATGCCTCATTTGAACATTCCACCACATATCATTCACATGTACCCACCCTAGTCCTCTTTCAATCAATCTCCGGACCCCGAGATGAAATCGAGAGAGAACGAGTGGGGGCACGTGATACCTAAGGCGGATTCAAAATTTTGAACCGGTGATCATAGCATCCGCAAATCATATATAAAGGGTATTAAATGTTTGTTTCGTTTTTGAACGTACAATATACTCCCTCTTATCCTTTCTAATTTACATATAAGTTTTATGTGTAGTCAAAGTATCTCTACTTTGATCAAAAAATTATCAACATTCAACAACGCCCAATCAATATTGTTAGATTCGTACGTACTCCTAGATTTGTACTCGAGATGGTTTCCAATTTGTTTTCAACCACGTGAATGTGCTTGTTCTCGCGCATGCTCTTCCTACTAGGATTTCGCCACGTATAGCCAGTCCAATAGTAACTTTTTTTAAGCTCCTTGTCCAATAGTACTAGTGGAGTACTGACAACATCTATACTAGAGTATGCAGTGCTCATAGTAGTACTCCCTCCTTCCACTTATATAGCGCCTATCTAGAGGAGAGAGATGTGAAAAAGTAAGGGGAGTGAGCTCTCATGCGAGAGCCTAGCTATATACGCATTCCTAGTTAAATACAATAAATATGAAGAAAGAGATACAAAGGAGATGAAAAAAAAGTACTAATACAATAGCCAACCTTATATTTTTTTTGCGGGAAACAGCCAACCTTAGCCCATACTACTGTATGAGTACATATTATAGATGATGGCTATAGATGACATGGCAGTCCCTCATAACCATTGACTGGCTATATTATTAACCATGCTCTAATGCGTTTTTCAAAACCGCATTCGACTATTGACAAGATTAATAGTACATGAGATGTATAATGTGAAAATTTTATCATTGGAAACTCCTTTCACATACGAATTTGACTGTATGCTTGGTGTAAGTTGCATGTCATATATTATTACTCTAACATTTGGACAAAGTTAGCCTCGAAAAACGCATTAGGCCCTATATAGTAAATGGAAGGAGGGAGTAGTAGTGGAAGTGGATCCTCTGACGTAGGTATAACCGCCTTACCCTCCCTTTTGGTCACTTACTGGCGGACCCCATGATTGCTAGGCCCCGCATGTCAGTTACTCAATGGGTTCGGCCACGTCAGGGAATCCTCATCCATAGTATACTCCCTCTGTTTTTATTTACTTCGCATAAAATGGAGGGAGTGGTAGTATAAATGACGCGGGCGGGGGAGGGGGAGGGACGTCGGTTTGCTCTCAACTACAGTCCCACAAGCGAGCGAAAACCCAAGATGAAACACGTTCCATTTGGTGAGCGACATGGAGGGTCCAGCGTGCCGGGCTGCAACGCGAACGCGACAAGAGCGATGTACAGTCAAAACCGTTTGAACGGTCGTCACCGGAACCACTATTCACACCAGAACCGTCGTTGCTCGGCCTACGCCAGCCACTGCCCCTAAAACCACACCTAATCTCCAGCCCATTCCCCCACCTTTCGATCCCCTAGCCCGCATCAAGCGTCGCCTAGTTCGCCGAAAAACCATGGTGCGCCACAAGATCACTTACTACAAAATGTTGATGCCGGAGCGCTGCAGACATCACGACGGCGGTCGGCGCCACAGACCTCCGTTCCCAAGCTCGCTTTGCGGCGGGCCAATCCCCGAGTTCTCTAGAGCCAAGCTACAAGGAGGAGGAAGCCGATCCAATGTTCATGGCGGAGGTTGCCACGCAGAAGGCCCCCGATGGGTATGAGAGGATGGACGTCGACTTCGTGCCGGCATCCGAGTCCCCCATGGTGCAGCCGGACCAGCGGTTCAACATGGCGATACTAAAGGAGGACCGGAAGGCAGAGGTTCAACTCGACGCAGAGCGGACGCATGCCGCTGCCATCGAGGCTCTCCTATAGGCGGAACTCGGATGTCGTGGATGTGAACCGGGCGGCGGAGGCTCAACTTGAGGCGGAGAGCGTGGATGCTTCTACCATCGAGGCCCTCCTGCAGGCGGAACCGGACATCCTGGACTTGAACCGGGCGGCAGAGGCTCAACTCGACATGGAGCGCGCGGATGCCGCTCTCGTCGACGCCCTCCTGTAGGTGGAACCGGACGTCCCGGGCTTGAACCGCGCGGCAGAGGCTCGACTCGATGCGGAGCGCGCGGATGCCGCTGCCATCGAGGCCCTCCTACATGCGGAACTGGATGTCCTCGACTTGAACTGGGTTGTGCTCTCGTCCGTGCAGAGCGCCCGCATGCTCTGCGTGAATGAGTAGCTGGAGGCCGAGGACAACCACGGTGCGGAGACACACGTCGGCAACTACGGCTGGTTCACGCTGGCAGCCAAAGACGACGAGGCCGTCTTGTTTCGTGAGTAGTGATAGTTTTTCTTTATGTTGTTGTTTTTATGGATCTTTTTCTATGTAAAAACATATATTGTTATGCAAGTCGCTTGACTTGGGTCAGTCTACCATTTCAGGCGGTTGGATTAATATCCTACATCTCCTAACCCTTCTTCCTCACCTCTTCTTTCCCAATAGACCACCGCACTAGCTGTACGGATACTCCCCAACATGCGGTTGGATAAACATACTCTATGAATGAAAATTATGTGTCAGCGGTAGGATGGATGAGTTTGGTTTGTTCACATGCGACAACACATGTCAGTGAGGGTGCGTTCCCTTGGTTGGGATTGCGGCGTGCAGGAGTGACTGTGTGAGGGTGCAGTGCTACCGCGACGTGTAGGAGCGACCGTGTGAGGGTGCAGAGCGACCGCGACAGTCGTGCGCAAGTGTACCTCCTTTTCATTTTGAAAACTTTAGGCAAGCTTGGCAAAAATGTGTGGCGAAGTATGGCAATGCAAGGCCTAGACCCAAACAGGATAAGTACGTACGTATTATGAGTACTAGTGTTAAAAAAGAAAGGTGGGGTTTTCCTTCGCGGGTTATCGATACAAATCCTCTTTTCATGTGTCAATTAATGCGTATTTTTTCTCCAAAGACCAAAGAGCTAACCATCTCACTCCTCATCGCTTGATTAATGCAGCGCCATGCAAACCAACCTTCTCACTTCCGCATGCATGCATAGTATATTAATGTCCTTGGTTGCTAGTACGAGACAAACCCCATCAATTTTGCCTCGATTAGTGTTAGTGGCCTTTTGCAAATTTTAATTTTGTTATACTGGCCTTGTGTACAAAAAAATGGAGGTAGTAACTATATTTGACTTCCTTCCCCATTGTGGTGATGTCGAGGATATCTCGAACATTCTGGTTTAGCGAAGTGCGTTCGACGGAGAACACCATTGAGGGAGACCACGGTAAGTCATTCGCAAGTGCCGCCTGCAAGCCGAGACAACCGCCTAATTTGCATCCAGGAAGTCCGTTGAACCAAAGGACGCGTAGATGTACTAGTACTACTAGTACACAATAGCGTCGTCCGTCCAGCTTAGTGCGGTGAGATGGTTTCTCGATGAAGACGATGGAGAAGCAGAGTCAGCGAAGAGTGAAATGATGGCTGCTTCGTCCGTGCTTTTGTGATTTGACGCCTCACCACTTTGTGATTTGTGATAGAAGGGACAGGGGAGTAGACTCTGTGCTCTATACTGTACATGCATCCAAGCATGGGAGAAAGAGGAGAGATGTTGCATTTTTCTATTCCTTCAATAAAAAATCAGGCAGCTTCGGTTCCATCTTTTTGGCTTTGGCAACACCGCCCACAATGGTCCCATGATGCCAAAAGCTATTTTCACATTTGGCTACACATTGTGGATGCCCTTAACCGTACCACTTCGTTTTGCTCCTGTGTGTTATCTATACAAATCTCAATTATATTGATCTAAAAAATTATAGAATCAAGATTAGTAAAAAGGAGGTGATTTTGTCGCGCGGATGGCGGGGGAGGTTTCACTACTAGGAAAAGGCCTGCTAGTGGCGCACCTGTTTTGGCTACTAATGGCGCACTACAGGTGCACCACTAGCATCACGCCATTAGTAATTAATACTAATGGCGCATCCTTGGTGCGCCATTAGTATACCAGATACTAATGGCGCACTAGGGAGTGCGCCATTCGTATATCACACTGTGCGCCATTACTATCTAACTTAGTAATGGCGCACCACATAGAAGTGCGCCATTACTAACAATTTTTTTCAAAAAAAATTCACATTTTTTTTTCAAAATTTTGTTCAAATTTTTTTCGTTTTTTTATTCTCGGGTCACTATGGCTTAATCTCGGGTCAATATGCTTAATCTCAAGTCAAACCGCACTAAGTGGTCAAACTTTCCGGAAGGTCATCCATCCTCACACTACTCCAGCCCGAGCATGCTTAACTTCGCAGTTCTATCCAACCGCAGCACCACCTCACTTAACAGGCACTTGTTGATATATCTATCATATCAATCCTATTAAACCTTGTCGATGTCTAGGACTTTGTTCATGTTCATGAGTATGATAAAATTTTGAAAAATATTTCAAACTTCCCGGTCATATTACGTATCATTTTTTAAAAAAATCCAAAAAATTTGAAACCAATTTTTTTCTCTTATTAGTGGCGCACCTAGCAAATGGTGCGCCACTAGTAATTTTGAATTTTTTCCATTTCCCCCCTCTAGATCTTAAAATCCCTGTATCTTTTATTCTGTTAGGTTTTGGGGGATTCTGAAAATCTTGAACGGGGTTCCCCCGGTTCAATCTTGAACGGGGTTTTTAATCCGAGTTCGTATGCAAAAGTTATGCCCATTTTACAAATTCCAGAGAGATTTTGCAAATAAAGTCGAAATTCATATTTGTAAATTTTCCCAACAAGTAGACCACATATCACATGGGAAACTTATTTTATTTTATTTTATTAACATTTCCATGATTTTCTTTTATTTATTTTTAAAACTAAAAAGGTGGTCCACTTGGGGGGGGGGTGCATTCGGTGGAATTTTTGGTCAAAGATAGTAATGGCGCACCGTGGGAGTGGTGCGCCATTACTAGCCCTGTTTTCTTCCCTACTATCTGAAGGAAATATGCCCTAGAGGCAATAAGAAAGTTATTATTTATTTCCTTATATCATGATAAATGTTTATTATTCATGCTAGAATTGTATTAACCGGAAACATAATACATGTGTGAATACATAGACAAACATAGTGTCACTAGTATGCCTCTACTTGACTAGCTCGTTTATCAAAGATGGTTATGTTTCCTAGCCATGGACAAAAGAGTTGTCATTTGATTAATGGGATCACATCATTAGGAGAATGATGTGATTGACATGACCCATTCCGTTAGCCTAGCACTTGATCGTTTAGTATACTGCTATTGCTTTCTTCATGACTTATACATGTTCCTATAACTATGAGAATTATGCAACTCCCGTTTACCGGAGGAACACTTTGGGTACTACCAAACGTCACAACGTAACTGGGTGATTATAAAGGAGTACTACAGGTGTCTCCGAAGGTACATGTTGGGTTGGCGTATTTCGAGATTAGGTTTTGTCACTCCGATTGTCGGAGAGGTATCTCTGGGCCCACTCGGTAATGCACATCACTTAAGCCTTGCAAGCATTGTAACTAATGAGTTAGTTGCGGGATGATGTGTTACGGAACGAGTAAGGAGACTTGCCGGTAACGAGATTGAACTAGGTATTGAGATACCGACGATCGAATCTCGGGCAAGTAACATACCGATGACAAAGGGAACAACGTATGTTGTTATGCGGTTTGACCGATAAAGATCTTCGTAGAATATGTGGGAGCCAATATGGGCATCCAGGTCCCGCTATTGGTTATTGACCGGAAATGTGTTTCGGTCATGTCTACATAGTTCTCGAACCCATAGGGTTCGCACGCTTAAGGTTTCGATGACAGTTATATTATGAGTTTATGAGTTTTGATGTATCGAAGGAGGTCGGAGTCCCGGATGAGATCGGGGACATGACGAGGAGTCTCGAAATGGTCGAGACGTAAAGATTGATATATTGGACGACTATATTCGGAGTTCAGAAAGGTTCCGAGTGATTCGGGTATTTTTCGGAGTACCGGAGAGTTACGGGAATTCGCCGGGGAGTATATGGGCCTTATTGGGCCATACGGGAATAGAGGAAAGAGGCCGAAAGGAAGGAGGCGCGCAGCCCCCCTCTGGTCCGAATTGGACAAGGGGTGCGGCCCCCTTTTCCTTCCTCCTCTCCCCCTCTTTCCCCCTTCTCCTACTCCAACAAGGAAGGAGAGAGTCCTACTCCCGGTGGGAGTAGGACTCCCCTTGGCGCGCCTCCTCCTAGGCCGGCCGCCCCCTCCCCCTTGCTCCTTTATATACGGGGGCAAGGGGGCACCCCATGACACACAAGTTGATCTACGTGATCGTTCCTTAGCCGTGTGTGGTGCCCCCCTCCACCATATTCCACCTCGGTCATATCGTCGCGGAGTTTAGGCGAAGCCCTGCGCCGGTAGAGCATCATCATCGTCATCACGCCGTCGTGCTGACGGAACTCATCCCCGAAGCTTTGTTGGATCGGAGCCCAGGGATCGTCATCGAGCTGAACGTGTGCTGAACTCGGAGGTGCCGTACGTTCGGTACTTGGATCGGTCGTATCGTGAAGACGTACGACTACATCAACCGCGTTGTCATAACACTTCCGCTTTCGGTCTACGAGGGTACGTGGACAATACTCTCCCCTCTCGTTGCTATGCATCACCATGATCTTGCGTGTGCATAGGAATTTTTTTTTAAATTACTACGTTCCCCAACAGTGGCATCCGAGCCTAGGTTTTATGCGTTGATGTTATATGCACGAGTAGAACACAAGTGAGTTGTGGGCGATACAAGTCATACTGCTTACCAACATGTCATACTTTGGTTCAGCGGTATTGTTTGATGAAGCGGCCCGGACCGACATTACGCGTACGCTTACGCGAGACTGGTTTTACCGCCATGCTTTGCACACAGGTGACTAGCGGGTGTCTGTTTCTCCAACTTTAGTTGAACCGAGTGTGGCTACGCCCGGTCCTTGTGAAGGTTAAAACAACACCAACTTGACGAACTATCGTTGTGGTTTTGATGCGTAGGTAAGAACGGTTCTTGCTCAGCCCGTAGCAGCCACGTAAAACTTGCAACAACAAAGTAGAGGACGTCTAACTTGTTTTTGCAGGGCATGTTTTGATGTGATATGGTCAAGACATGATGAGATATAAGTTGTTGTATGAGATGATCATGTTTTGTTGAAGTTATCGGCAACTGGCAGAAGCCCTATGGTTGTCTCTTTGTTGCATAAGATGCAAGTGCCAAATAATTGCTTTACTTTATCTCTATGCGATAGCAATAGTTGCAAGAGCAATAGTTGGTGAGACGACCATGTGACGACACATTGATATAGATCAAGATGATGAAGATCATGGTGTCGTTCCGGTGACGATAGAGATCATAACAATACTTTGGAGATGGAGATCAAAGACGCAAGATGATCATGGCCATATCATGTCACATATTTTCATTGCATATGATGTTTATCTGTTATACATCTTATTCTGTTTTGTTTGTCGGTAGCATTTTAAGATGATCTCTCACTAATTATCAAGAAGTGTTCTCCCTGAGTATGCACCGTTGCGAAAGTTCTTCGTGCTGAGACACCACGTGATGGTCGGGTGTGATAGGCTCTATGTTCAAATACAACGGGTGCAAAACAGTTGCACACGCAGAATACTCAGGTTAAACATGACGAGCCTAGCATATACAGATATGGCCTCGGAACACGGAGACCGAAAGGTCGAGCGTGAATCATATAGTAGATATGATCAACATAGTGATGTTCACCATTGAAAACTACTCCATCTCACGTGATGATCGGACATGGTTTAGTTGATTTGGATCACATGATCACTTAGAGGATTAGAGGGATGTCTATCTAAGTGGGAGTTCTTAAGTAATATGATTAATTGAACTTAAGTTTATCATGAACTTAGTCCTGGTAGTATTTTGCAAATTATGTTGTAGATCAATAGCTCGCGTTGTTGCTTTCATATGTTTATTTTGATATGGTCCTAGAGAAAACTGTGTTGAAAGATGTTAGTAGCAATGATGCGGATTGGATCCGTGATCTGAGGTTTATCCTCATTGCTGCGCAGAAGAATTATGTCCTTGATGCACCGCTAGGTGACAAACCTATTGCAGGAGCATATGCAGACGTTATGAACGTTTGCCTAGCTCAATATGATGACTACTTGATAGTTTTGTGCACCATGCTTTATGGCTTAGAATCGGGACTTCAACGACGTTTTGAATGTCATGGACCATATGAGATGTTCCAGGAATTGAAGTTAATATTTCAAGCAAATACCCGAGTTGAGAGATATGAAGTCTCCAACAAGTTCTATAGCTAAAAGATGGAGGAGAATCGCTCAACTAGTGAGCATGTGCTCAGATTGTCTGGATACTTCAATCGCTTGAATCAAGTGGGAGTTAATCTTCCACATAAGATAGTGATTGACAGAATTCTCTAGTCACCATCACCAAGTTAGTAGAACTTCGTGATGAACTATAATATGCAAGAGATGACGAAAACGATTCTCGAGCTCTTCGTGATGTTGAAATCTACGAAGGTAGAAATCAAGAAAGAGCATCAAGTGTTGATGATTGACAAGACCACTAGTTTCAAGAAAAGGGCAAAAGGAAAAAAAGGGAAACTTCAAATAGAATGGCAAACAAGTTGTCACTCCCGTGAAGAAGCCCAAAGATGGACCTAAGCCTGAAACTGAGTGCTTCTACTGCAAAGGAAATGGTCACTGGAAGTGAAACTACTCCAAATATTTGGTGGATAAGAAGGATGGCAAAGTGAACAAGGGTATATTTGATATATAGGTTATTGATGTGTGCCTTACTAGTGTTTATAGTAGCCCCTGAGTATTTGATACTTGTTCGATTGCTAAGATTAGTAACTCAAAACAGGAGTTACAGAATAAACAGAGACTAGTTGAAGGGGAAGTGACGATGAGTGTTGTAAGTAGTTCCAAGATTGATATGATCATCATTGCACACTCCCTATACTTTCGGGACTAGTGTGTTAAACCTAAATAAATGTTATTTGGCGTTTGCTTTGAGCATGAATATGATTTGATCATGTTTATTGCAATACGGTTATTCATTTAAAATCAGAGAATAATTGTTGTTCTACTTACATGAATAAAACCTTCAATGGTCATACACCCAATGAAAATAGTTTGTTGGATCTCGATCGTAGTGATACACATATTCATAATATTGATGCCAAAAGATGCAAAGTTAATAATGCTAGTGCAACCTATTTGTGGCCCTGCCGTTTGGGTCATATCGGTGTAAAGCGCATGAAGAAACTCCATAAAGATGGATTTTCGGAATCACTTGGTTATGAATCATTTGATGCTTGCGAACCGTGCCTTTTGGGCAAGATGACTAAAACTCCGTTCTCCGGAACAATGGAACGAGCTACTAACTTGTTGGAAATAATACATACAGATGTATGCGATCCAATGAGTATTGATGCTCGTGGCAAGTATCGTTATTTTCCGACCTTCACAAGATGATTTGAGCAGATATGGGTATATCTACTTGATGAAACATAACTCTGAAATAGTTGAAAGGTTCAGAGAATTTCAGAGTGAAGTGGAAAAATCATCGTAACAAGAAAATAAAGTTTCTGCGATCTGATCACGGAGACAAATATTTGAGTTACGAGTTTGGTCTTCAATTAAAACAATGTCAAATAGTTTCACAGCTCACGCCACCTGGAACACCACAACGTTATGGTGTGTCCGAATGTCGTAACCGCACTTTATTGGATATGGTGCGATCTATGATGTCTCTTACTGATTTACCAATATTGTTTTGGGGTTATGCATTAGAGACAGCTGCATTCACGTCAAAAGGGCACCATCTAAATCCGTTGAGACGACAGCATATGAACTGTGGTTTAGCAAGAAACCCAAGTTGTTGTTTCTTAAAGTTTGGGGCTGCGATGCTTATGTGAAAAAGTTTCATCCTGATAAGCTCGAACCCAAATCGGAGAAGTGCAACTTCATAGAATACCCAAAGGAAATTGTTGGGTACACCTTCTATCACAGATCCGAAGGCAAGATATTCGTTGCTAAAATGGATCCTTTCTAGAGAAGGAGTTTCTCTCAAAAGAAGTGAGTGGGAGGAAAGTAGAACTTGATGAGGTAATTGTACCTTCTCCCTTATTGGAAAGTAGTTCATCACAGAAATCAGTTCCAGTGATTCCTACACCAATTAGTGAGGAAGTTAATGATGATGATCATGAAACTTCAGATCAAGTTGCTACCAAACCTCGTAGGTCTTCTAGAGTAAGATCCGCACCAGAGTGGTACGGTAATCCTGTTCTGAAAATCATGTTACTAGACCATGTTAAACCTACGAACTATGGGGAAGCGATGATGAGCCCAGATTCCGCAAAATGGCTGGAGGCCATGAAATCTGAGATAGGATCCATGTATGAGAACAAAGTGTGGACTTTGGTGGACTTGCCTGATGATCGGCAAACCATAAATAAATGGATCTTCAAGAGGAAGACAGATGTTGATAGTAGTGTTACTATCTACAAAGCTCGACTTGTCGCAAAAAGGTTTTTCGACAAGTTCAAGATGTTGAATACAATGAGATTTTCTCACTCGTATCGATACTTAAGTCTGTCCGAATCATGTTAGCAATTGCCACATTTTATGTAATCTGGCAAATGGATGTCAAAACTACATTCCTTAATGGTTTTCTTAAAGAAGAGTTGTATATGATGCAACCAGAAGGTTTTGTCAATCCTAAAGGTGCTAACAAAATGTGCAAGCTCCAGCGATCCATCTATGGACTGGTGCAAGCATCTCGGAGTTGGAATATACGCTTTGATAAGTTGATCAAAGCATACAGTTTTATACAGACTTGCGGTGAAGCCTGTATTTACAAGAAAGTGAGTGGGAGCACTACAACATTTCTGATAAGTATATGTGAATGACATATTGTTGATCGGAAATAATGTAGAATTATTCTGCAAAGCATAAAGGAGTGTTTGAAAGGAGTTTTTTCAAAGAAAGACCTCGGCAAAGCTACTTACACATTGAGCATGAAGATCTATATAGATAGATCAAGACGCTTGATAAGATTTTTTCAATGAGTACATACCTTGATAAATTTTTGAAATAGTTCAAAATGGAACAGTCAAAGAAAGAGTTCTTGCCTGTGATGCAAAGGTGTAAAGTTGAGTAAGACTCAAGACCCGACCATGGCAGAAAATAGAAAGAGAATGAAAAGTCATTCCCTATGCCTCAGTCATAGGTTCTATAAAGTATGCTATGCTGTGAACCAGACCTATTGTATACCTTGCTCTGAGTTTGACAAAAGAATACAATTTTGATCTAAGGGTAGATCACTTGACAGCGGTCAAGAATATCCTTAGTGAGGACTAAGGACATGTTTCTCGATTATGGAGGTGATAAAAGAGCCCGTCGTAAAAGTTACAATGATACAAGCTTTTACACCAATCCAGATGACTCTAAGTCTCAATCTGGATACATATTGAAAGTGGGAGCAATTAGCTAGAGTAGCTCCGTGCAGAGCATTGTGGACATATAATATTTGCAAAATACATACGGCTCTGAATGTGACAGACCCGTTGACTAAACTTCTCTCACAAGCAAAACATGATCATACCTTAGTACTCTTTGGGTGTTAATCACATAGCGATGTGAACTAGATTATTGACTCTAGTAAAACCCTTTGGGTGTTGATCACATGATGATGTGAACTATTGGTATTAATCACATACAGATGTGAATATTGGTGTTAAATCACATGGTGATGTGAACTAGATTATTGACTCTAGTGCAAGTGGGAGACTGAAGGAAATATGCCCTAGAGGCAATAATAAAGTTATTATTTATTTCCTTATATCATGATAAATGTTTATTATTCATGCTAGAATTGTATTAACCGGAAACATAATACATGTGTGAATACATAGACAAACATAGTGTCACTAGTATGCCTCTACTTGACTAGCTCGTTTATCAAAGATGGTTATGTTTCCTAGCCATGGACAAAAGAGTTGTCATTTGATTAACGGGATCACATCATTAGGAGAATGATGTGATTGACATGACCCATTCCGTTAGCCTAGCACTTGATCATTTAGTATACTGCTATTGCTTTCTTCATGACTTATACATGTTCCTGTAACTATGAGAATTATGCAACTCTCGTTACCGGAGGAACACTTTGGGTACTACCAAACGTCACAACGTAACTGGGTGATTATAAAGGAGTACTACAGGTGTCTCCGAAGGTACATGTTGGGTTGGCGTATTTCGAGATTAGGTTTTGTCACTCCGTTTGGCGGAGAGGTATCTCTGGGCCCACTCGGTAATGCACATCACTTAAGCCTTGCAAGCATTGTAACTAATGAGTTAGTTGCGGGATGATGTATTATGGAACGAGTAAAGAGACTTGCCGGTAACGAGATTGAACTAGGTATTGAGATACCGACGATCGAATCTCGGGCAAGTAACATACCGATGACAAAGGGAACAACGTATGTTGTTATGCGGTTTGACCGATAAAGATCTTCGTAGAATATGTGGGAGCCAATATGGGCATCCAGGTCCCGCTATTGGTTATTGACCGGAAACGTGTTTCGGTCATGTCTACATAGTTCTCGAACCCGTAGGGTCCGCACGCTTAAGGTTTCGATGACAGTTATATTATGAGTTTATGAGTTTTGATGTACCGAAGGAGTTCGGAGTCCCGGATGAGATCGGGGACATGACGAGGAGTCTCGAAATGGTCGAGACGTAAAGATTGATATATTGGACGACTATATTCGGAGTTCGGAAAGGTTCCGAGTGATTCGGGTATTTTTCGGAGTACCGGAGAGTTACGGGAATTCGCCGGGGAGTATATGGGCCTTATTGGGCCATACGGGAATAGAGGAAAGAGGCCGAAAGGAAGGAGGCGCGCAGCCCCCCTCTGGTCCGAATTGGACAAGGGGTGCGGCCCCCTTTTCCTTCCTCCTCTCCCCCTCTTTCCCCCTTCTCCTACTCCAACAAGGAAGGAGAGAGTCCTACTCCCGGTGGGAGTAGGACTCCCCTTGGCGCGCCTCCTCCTAGGCCGGCCGCCCCCTCCCCCTTGCTCCTTTATATACGGGGGCAGGGGGGCACCCCATGACACACAAGTTGATCTACGTGATCGTTCCTTAGCCGTGTGTGGTGCCCCCTCCACCATATTCCACCTCGGTCATATCGTCGCGGAGTTTAGGTGAAGCCCTGCGCCGGTAGAGCATCATCATCGCCATCACGCCGTCGTGCTGACGGAACTCATCCCCGAAGCTTTGCTGGATCGGAGCCCAGGGATCATCATCGAGCTAAACGTGTGCTGAACTCGGAGGTGCCGTACGTTCGGTACTTGGATCGGTCGAATCGTGAAGACGTACGACTACATCAAGTGCGTTGTCATAACGCTTCCGCTTACGGTCTACAAGGGTACGTGGACAATACTCTCCCCTCTCGTTGCTATCCATCACCATGATCTTGCGTGTGCGTAGGAAATTTTTTGAAATTACTACGTTCCCCAACACTATCCATTGCACCTGTCTATCTTACAATGTCTGTACATTCAATTACTTTTCTTGTTTATCAGCCATTACAATTGGAGGGAGTGATGGCAGTATCTGTGGGAGTAAAAACGCGAT
This sequence comes from Triticum dicoccoides, assembly GCF_002162155.2. Lineage (NCBI taxonomy): Eukaryota > Viridiplantae > Streptophyta > Magnoliopsida > Poales > Poaceae > Triticum > Triticum dicoccoides. Next base: position 253,763,293 of record NC_041391.1, read on the forward strand.
CTTTAGAAAAGATCGTGCTACCTATCAATGCAGATAGAACCACAGTTGTATTTGCCCAAGAATCAGCCCCACCACACATAACACACACTCATGCAGATTGTACCCCTACCCAGTTGGACAGAGAACCAGCTACACCCCTTCTAACCCCAACCCCAGCAGATAGACACCCAGTTCCCGTTGACACAGCACCGTCTCCACCACAAAGCACCCAAACATGAGCAGTTACTAAGGCAACTGCAATGCCCAAATCCCAAGGACCACCACTCCGAACCCGAAGTCAACGCTTAAATTAGAAGAAGAATTGTTCTCAGGTCAGGTTCCGTATCTATGGTTCATACTACTTTGCTCTTGCATCACTGTATTTGCTGATACCAACCAATTTCAAATTTGAAGGATGCAATTGAAACTCCAATGGCGCAACAGGTATGTTTTAAACCTGTTTCTTCAATGTGTTTGGTTGTTTGCTATTGTAACTTGCTCTATGTTGATTTCAGTTTCAATTGAATAAACAGTTATGTTCTCATGCCATGCACATTACAAGTGTTGTTATTGTTGGGGAACGTTGCACAAAATAAAATTTTTCCTATGTTTACCAAGATCAATCTATGGAGTCATCTAGCAATGAGAGAGGGGAGTGCATCTACATACCCTTGTAGATCGCGTGCGGAAGCGTTCAAGAGAATGGGGTTGAGGAAGTCGTACTCGTCGTGATCCAAATCACCGATGATCCTAGTGCTGAATGGACAGCACCTCCGCGTTCAACACACGTACGGTTGAGGAAGACGTCTCGTCCTTCTTGATCCAGCAAGGGGGAAGGAGAGGTTGACGGAGATCCAGCAGCACGACGGCGTGGTGGTGGATGCAGCAGTGATCTCGGTAGAGCTTCGCCGAGCTTCTACGAGAGGGAGAGGTGTAGCAGGGGAGAGGCAGGCGCCAAGACATGGGGTATGGCTGCCCTCCCTCCCCCCCTTTATATAGGCCCCCTAGGGGGGGCGCCGGCCCTAGGAGATGCCATCTCCAAGGGGGGGTGACGGCCAAGGGGGAGGCTTGCCCCCCCCCCCAAGGCAAGTGGAGGTGCCCCCTACCCTAGGGTTTCCAACCTTAGGCGCAGGGGGGGGGGCAAGGGGGGCGCACCAGCCCACCAGGGGCTGGTTCCCCTTCCCCCCTCAGCCCACGGGGCCCTCCGGAATAGGTGGCCCCACCCGGTGGACCCCCGGGACCCTTCCGGTGGTCCTGGTAAAATACCGGTGACCCCCGAAACTTTCCCGATGGCCGAAACTGCACTTCCTATATATAATTCTTCACCTCCGGACCATTCCGTAACTCCTCGTGACGTCCGGGATCTCATCCGGGACTCTGAACAACTTTCGGGTTACTGCATACTCATATCTCTACAACCCTAGCGTCACCGAACCTTAAGTGTGTAGACCCTACGGGTTCGGGAGACATGCAGACATGACCGAGACACCTCTCCGGTCAATAACCAACAGCGGGATCTGGATACCCATGTTGGCTCCCACATGCTCATCGATGATCTCATCGGATGAACCACGATGTCGAGGATTCAATTAATCCCGTATACAATTCCCTTTGTCAATCGGTACGTTACTTGCCCGAGACTCGATCGTCGGTATCCCAATACCTCGTTCAATCTTGTTACCGGCAAGTCACTTTATCGTACCGTAATGCATGATCCCGTGACCAGACAGTTGGTCACATTGATCTCATTATGATGATGCATTACCGAGTGGGCCCAGAGATACCTCTCCATCATATGGAGTGACAAATCCCAGTCTCGATTCGTGCCAACCCAACAGACACTTTCGGAGATACCCGTAGTGCACCTTTATAGTCACCCAGTTACGTTGTGACGTTTGGCACACCCAATGCACTCCTACGGTATCCGGGAGTTGCACAATATCATGTTCTAAGGAAATGATACTTGACATTTGGAAAAGCTCTAGCGAAACGAACTACATGATCTTTGCGCTATGCTTAGGATTGGGTCTTGTCCATCACATCATTCTCCTAATGATGTGATCCCGTTATCAATGACATCCCATGTCCATAGTCAGGAACCATGACTATGTGTTAATCAACGAGCTAGTCAACTAGAGGCTCACTAGGGACTTGTTGTGGTCTATGTATTCACACATGTATTATGATTTCCGGATAATACAATTGTAGCATGAACAATAGACAATTATCATGAACAAAGAAATATAATAATACCATTTTATTATTGCCTCTAGGGCATATTTCCAACAGTCTCCCACTTGCACTAGAGCCAAAATCTAGTTACATTGTGATGTATCGAACACCCATTGCGTTCTGGTGTTGATCATGTTTTGCTCTAGGGAGAGGTTTAGTTAACGGATCTGCTACATTCAGGTCCGTATGCACTTTACAAATATCTATGTCTCCATCTTGAACATTTTCACGGATCGAGTTGAAGCGACGCTTGATGTGCCTGGTCTTCTTGTGAAACCTGGGCTCCTTGGCAAGTGCAATAGCTCCAGTGTTGTCACAGAAGAGTGTGATCGGCCCCGACGCATTGGGTATGACTCCTAGGTCGGTGATGAACTCCTTCACCCAAATTGCTTCATGCGCTGCCTCCGAGGCTGCCATGTACTTCGGTTCACATGTAGATCCCGCCACGACGCTCTGCTTGGAACTGCACCGGCTTACTGCCCCACCATTCAAAATATACATGTATCCGGTTTGTGACTTAGAGTCATCCAGATATGTGTCGAAGCTAGCGTCGACGTAACCCTTTACGACGAGCTCTTCGTCACCTCCATATACGAGCAACATATCCTTAGTCCTTTTCAGGTACTTAAGGATGTTCTTGACCGCTGTCCAGTGTTCCATGCCGGGATTACTTTGGTACCTTCCTACCAAACTTATGGCAAGGTTTATATCAGGTCTGGTACAGGTCATGGCATACATGATAGACCCTATGGCTGAGGCACAGGGGACGACACTCATCTTTTCTCTATCTTCTGCTGTGGTCGGGCATTGAGCCGAGCTCAATTTCACACCTTGCAACATAGGCAAGAACCCCTTCTTGGACTGATCCATATTGAACTTCTTCAATATCTTATCAAGGTATGTGCTTCGTGAAAGACCTATGAGGCGTCTTGATCTATCTCTATAGATTTTGATGCCTAATATGTAAGCAGCTTCTCCAATGTCCTTCATTGAAAAATACTTATTCAAGTAGGCCTTTATGCTGTCCAAAAGTTCTATATCATTTCCCATCAAAAGTATGCCATCCACATATAATATGAGAAATGCTACAGAGCTCCCACTCACTTTCTTGTAAACACAGGCTTCTCCATAAGTCTGCATAAACCCAAACACTTTAATCATCTCATTAAAGCGAATGTTCCAACTCCGAGATGCTTGCACCAGCCCATAGATGGAGCGCTGGAGCTTGCATACCTTGTTAGCATTCTTAGGGTCAACAAAACCTTCCGTCTGCATCATATACATTTCTTCCTTAAGGTGAACGTTAAGGAATGCCGTTTTGACATCCATTTGCCATATCTCATAATCATAGTATGCGGCAATTGCTAACATGATTTGGACGGACTTCAGCTTCGCTACGGGAGAGTATGTCTCATCATAGTCAATCCCTTGAACTTGTCGATAACCCTTAGCGACAAGTCGAGCTTTATATATGGTAACATTACCATCCGCATCCGTCTTCTTCTTAAAGATCCATTTGTTTTCTATTGCTCGCCGATCGTCGGACAAGTCTGTCAAAGTCCACACTTTGTTTTCATACATGGATCCTATCTCGGATTGCATGGCTTCAAGCCATTTGTTGGAATCTGGGCCCGCCATCGCTTCTGCATAGTTCAAAGGTTCACCGTTGTCTAACAACATGATTTCCAAGACAGGGTTGCCGTACCACTCTGGTGCGGAACATGTCCTTATGGACCTTCAAAGTTCAGTAGGAGCTTGATCCGAAGTATCTTGATCATCATCATTAACCTCCTCTCTTGTCGGCGCAGGCACCACAGGAACATCTTCCTGAGTTGCGCTACTCACTGTTTCAAGAGGTAGTACTTCATCAAGTTCTACTTTCCTCCCACTTAATTCTTTCGAGAGAAACTCTTTCTCCAGAAAGGACCCGTTATTGGCAACAAAGATCTTGCCCTCGGATCTTAAGTAGAAGGTATACCCAATGGTTTCCTTAGGGTATCCTATGAAGACGCATTTTTCCGACATGGGTTCGAGCTTCTCAGGTTGAAGTTTCCTGACATAAGCATCGCATCCCCAAACTTTTAGAAACGACAGCTTAGGTTTCTTCCCAAACCATAATTCATACGGTGTCATCTCAATGGATTTAGACGGTGCCCTATTTAAAGTGAATGTAGTTGTCTCTAGAGCGTATCCCCAAAATGATAGCGGTAAATCTGTAAGTGACATCATAGATCGCACCATATCCAATAGAGTGCAATTACGATGTTCAGACACACCATTTCGCTGAGGTGTTCCAGGCGGCGTGAGTTGTGAAACGATTCCACATTTCCTTAAGTGCGTACCAAATTCGTGACTTAAATATTCACCCCCACGATCTGATCGTAAGAACTTTATCTTCCGGTCACGTTGATTCTCTACCTCATTCTGAAATTCCTTGAACTTTTCAAAGGTCTCAGACTTGTGTTTCATCAAGTAGACATACCCATATCTACTTAAGTCATCAGAGAGAGTGAGAACATAACGATATCCTCCGCGAGCCTCAACACTCATTGGACCGCACACATCAGTATATATGATTTCCAATAAGTTGGTTGCTCGCTCCATTGTTCCGGAGAACGGAGTCTTGGTCATCTTGCCCATGAGGCATGGATCGCACGTGTCAAACGATTCATAATCTAGAAACTCTAAAAGTCCATCAACATGGAGCTTCTTCATGCGCTTGACACCAATGTGACCAAGGCAGCAGTGCCACAAGTATGTGGGACTATCATTATCAACCTTACATCTTTTGGTATTCACACTATGAATATGTGTAACATTACGCTCGAGATTCATTGAGAATAAACCATTCACCAGCGGGGCATGACCATAAAACATATGACTCATATAAATAGAGCAACCATTATTCTCGGACTTAAATGAGTAGCCATCTCGAATTAAATGAGATCCTGATACAATGTTCATGCTTAAAGCTGGTACTAAATAACAATTATTGAGGGTTAAAACTAATCCCGTAGGTAAATGTAGAGGTAGCGTGCCGACGGCGATCACATCGACCTTGGAACCATTCCCGACGCGCATCGTCACCTCGTCCTTCGCCAGTCTCCGCTTATTTCGCAGCTCCTGCTTTGAGTTAAAATATGAGCAACCGCACCGGTATCAAATACCCAGGAGCTACTACGAGCACTATTAAGGTACACATCAATTACATGTATATCACATATACCTTTGGTTTTGCCGGCCTTCTTGTCTGCTAAGTACTTGGGGCAGTTCCGCTTCCAGTGACCACTTCCCTTGCAATAAAAGCACTCAGTCTCAGGCTTGGGTTCATTGCTTGACTTCTTTCCGGCAACTAGCTTACCGGGCGCGGCAACACCCTTGCCGTCCTTCTTGAAGTTCTTCTTACCCTTGCCTTTCTTGAACTTAGTGGTTTTATTCACCATCAACACTTGATGTTCCTTTTTGATCTCTACCTCTGCTGATTTCAACATTAAATATACCTCAGGAATGGTCTTTTCCATCCCCTGCATACTGAAGTTCATCACAAAGCTCTTGTAGCTTGGTGGGAGTGACTGGAGGATTATGTCAATGACCGCGTCATCCGGGAGATTAACTCCCAGCTGAGTCAAGCGGTTGTGCAACCCAGACATCTTGAGTATGTGCTCACTAACAGAACTATTTTCCTCCATCTTACAACTGAAGAACTTGTCAGAGACTTCATATCTCTCGACCCGGGCATGAGCTTGGAAAACCATTTTCAGCTCTTCGAACATCTCATATGCTCCGTGTTGCTCAAAACGCTTTTGGAGCCCCGGTTCTAAGCTGTAAAGCATGCCGCACTGAACAAGGGAGTAATCATCAGCACGAGACTGCCAAGCGTTCATAATGTCTTGGTTCTCTGGGATTGGTGCTTCACCTAGCGGTGCTTCTAGGACATAATCTTTCTTGGCAGCTATGAGGATGATCCTCAGGTTCCGGACCCAGTCCGTATAGTTGCTGCCATCATCTTTCAGCTTGGTTTTCTCTAGGAACACGTTGAAGTTGGAGGTGGACATGAGCGTTGGCCATTTGATCTACAAGACATTTTGCAAAGGTTTTTAGACTAAATTGATGATAATTAAGTTCATCTAATCAAATTATTCAATGAACTCCCACTTAGACAGACATCCCTATAGTCATCTAAGTGAAACATGATCCGAGTCAACTAGGCCGTCTCTGATCATCACGTGAGACGGACTAGCTAACATCGGTAAACATCTTCATGTTGATCGTATCTACTATACGACTCATGCTCGACCTTTCGGTCTTCCGTTTTTCGAGGCCATGTCTGTACATGCTAGGCTCGTCAAGTCAACCTAAGTGTATTGCGTGTGTAAATCTGGCTTACACCCGTTGTATTCGAACGTTAGGATCTATCACACCCGATCATCACGTGGTGCTTCGAAACAACGAACCTTCGCAATGGTGCACAGTTAGGGGGAACACTTTTCTTGAAATTACTTCGAGGGATCATCTTATTTAAGCTACCGTCGTTCTAAGAAAATAAGATGTAAAACATGATAAACATCACATGCAATCAAATAGTGACATGATATGGCCAATATCATATTGCTCCTTTGATCTCCATCTTCGGGGCGCCATGATCATCTTCGTCACCGGCATGACACCATGATCTCCATCATCATGATCTCCATCATCGTGTCTTCATGAAGTTTTCACACCAACGACTACTTCTACTTCTATGGCTAACGCGTTTAGCAATAAAGTAATGTAATTTCCACGGCGTTCTTCAATGACACGCAGGTCATACAAAAAATAAAGACAACTCCTATGGCTCTTGCCGGTTGTCATACTCATCGACATGCAAGTCGTGATTCCTATTACAAGAACATGATCATCTCATACATCACATATATCATTCATCACATCCGTTGGCCATATCACATCACAAAACACTTGCTGCAAAAACAAGTTAGACGTCCTCTAATTGTTGTTGCAAGTTTTTACGTGGCTTCTATAGGTGTTCTAGCAAGAATGTTTTCTTACCTACGTAAAAGCCACAACGTGATTTGCCAACTTCTATTTACCCTTCATAAGGACCCTTTTCATCGAATCCGCTCCAACTAAAGTGTGAGAGACAGACACCCGCTAGCCACCTTATGCAACTAGTGCATGTCAGTCGGTGGAACCTGTCTCACGTAAGCGTACGTATAAGGTTGGTCCGGGCCGCTTCATCCCACAATACCGCTGAAGCAAAATAAGACTAATAGTGGCAAGAAAGTTGACAACATCTACGCCGACAACAAATTGTGTTCTACTCGTGCATAGTAACTACGCATAGACCTAGCTCATATGCCAACGTTGGGGAATGTTGCACAAAATAAAAAATTTCCTACGTTCACCAAGATCAATCTATGGATTCATCTAGCAACGAGAGAGGGGAGTGCATCTACATACCCTTGTAGATCGCGTGCGGAAGCATTCAAGAGAACAGGGTTGAGGGAGTCGTACTCGTCGTGATCCAAATCACCGATGATCCCAGTGCTGAACGGACAACACCTCCACGTTCAACACATGTACGGTTGAGGAAGACGTCTCCTCCTTCTTGATCCAGCAAGGGGGAAGGAGAGGTTGACGGAGATCCAGTAGCACGACGGCGTGGTGGTGGATGCAGCAGTGATCTCGGCAGAGCTTCGCCGAGCTTCTACGAGAGGGAGAGGTGTAGCAGGGGAGAGGGAGGCGCCAAGACTTGGGGTACGGCTGCCCTCCCTCCCACCTTTATATAGGCCCCTAGGGGGGGGGGCGCCGGCCCTAGGAGATGCCATCTCCAAGGGGGGCGGTGGCCAGGGGGGAGGCTTGCCCCCCAAGGCAAGTGGAGGCGCCCGCCCACCCTAGGGTTTCCAACCCTAGGCACAGGGGGGCCCAAGGGGGGCGCACCAGCCCACCAGGGGCTGGTTCACCTTCCCCCTTCAGCCCACGGGGCCCTCCGGGATAGGTGGCCCCACCCGGTGGACCCCTGGGACCCTTCCGGTGGTCCCGGTACAATACCGGTGACCCCCGAAACTTTCCCGATGGCCGAAACTGCACTTCCTATATATAATTCTTCACCTCCGGACCATTCCGGAACTCCTCGTGATGTCCCGGATCTCATCCGGGACTCCGAACAATTTTCGGGTTACTGCATACTCATATCTCTAGAACCCTAGCGTCACCGAACCTTAAGTGTGTAGACCCTACGGGTTCGGGAGACATGCAGACATGACCGAGACGCCTCTCCGGTCAATAACCAATAGCGGGATCTAGATAACCATGTTGGCTCCCACATGCTCTTCGATGATCTCATCGGATGAACCACGATGTCGAGGATTCAATTAATCCCGTATACAATTCCCTTTGTCAATCGGTACGTTACTTGCCCGAGACTCGATCGTCGGTATCCCAATACCTCGTTCAATCTCGTTACCGGCAATTCACTTTACTCGTACCGTAATGCATGATCTCGTGACCAGACACTTGGTTACATTGAGATCATTATGATGATGCATTACTGAGTGGGCCCAGAGATACCTCTCCATCATACGGAGTGACAAATCCCAGTCTCGATTCGTGCCAACCCAACAGACACTTTCGGAGATACCCGTAGTGCACCTTTATGGTCACCCAGTTACGTTGTGATGTTTGGCACACCCAAAGCACTCCTACGGTATCCGGGAGTTTCACAATCTCATGGTCTAAGGAAATGATACTTGACATTTGGAAAAGCTCTAGCGAAACGAACTACACGATCTTTGTGCTATGCTTAAGATTGGGTCTTGTCCATCACATCATTCTCCTAATGATGGGATCCCGTTATCAATGACATCCAATGTCCATAGTCAGGAAACCATGACTATCTGTTGATCAATGAGCTAGTCAACTAGAGGCTCACTAGGGACTTGTTGTGGTCTATGTATTCACACATGTATTACGATTTCCGGATAATACAATTGTAGCATGAACAATAGAAAATTATCATGAACAAAGAAATATAATAATAACCATTTTATTATTGCCTCTAGGGCATATTTCCAATAGTTATTGCTGTGTAGTTTCCCACACTTATTTTCTGTCTATGCTGCTTTGTCTTAAATAGATATGATTCGAACTGTATTTATCTTGATTTGGCAACATAAACTAGAATGATATAGACCATACAGTGACCATATTACATAGATATATGTTTGTTTCATGTTGTTATCCTGTCCACCTTACTACTGAACTGGTTTACCAAAATGAGTTTCATATACTACATTGTAAACCTGAGATGTGTTTGTTTGTTTCCCTTTTAGAACGCGGATAAAATATTGGAGAAGAGTACCCTGTTATGCGATGGTAAAGGAAGTAATGCAGATAAGGTTCAAGATAGTGAGACATCCCTGTTGGTCTCCAAGAAAGCTGATAAACACTATATTGAGGACCCTGAGACAACCGCAAAGTCATGTCTTGATGTAGTGTTCGAGTTACTGGCTACCACTGCTGGCACCAGCTCTTCGAACTCGTTGCCTGAATCAGTTCGGCTTCTTGAGTCTCAACTTCAAGTTGAAAGACATCGATCAGATGTTATGCAATAGGAAGCCGAAGGACTGAGGAAGTCCCTCCAGAATTCAGATGCATACTTTCTGGTGCAATAGCAGGCGCTGGAGGACTCAAGCGCCAAACAGGAGAAAGTTAATAAGCTTGCTAAGCATCTTGCCAGCATTATGGGTACCTAGGATATTGTTTCTTGAGCTCTTCTGAAGAGCTTTCAGTTTTGGACATGTTTTGCTGCGGCGTTTATATGCTACTGTGTTCCCTATATTTGCACTGGTGGCGAACTTTGATGCCCAGTGGATGTAATATGTGTAATAGCCATGATAGCCTAGTGTAAGTTGCTTGCTTATTTATTTCCTTGTTGTCTTGTTTATTTGTTTGCTTGTAGTCAGTGCAGTTCTTTTTCTGCGGTTTGCTAGTGGCTGCAATAACCTATTTTTTAAAACTAGGCCACAATAACCATGGGCTAATATTTACTATAGTGACACTGCACCTACGGGCCGTAGAAACAGTGGGCCTTCTATGGGCCGTATAAACAGTGGGCCTTCCACGGGTTGTAGAAACAATGGGCCTTCTATGGGCCGCAGAAACAATGGGCCTTCTACGGGCCGTATCATCAATGGGCCTTATACGGGCAGTATGATTGATTGGCCAAACATGGGCCAATAACAGGCCGCATTATGTCCGTAAACGGGCTAGAGTTGGAATCGTCCGTTCATGGGCCGACCATAACGGGCCATCGTTAATAGGCCGTATTTCATGACGCTATGAAAACGACCCAACGTGTTAACGGACCACAAACGGGCCGACTGTAACCAAGGGCTGAATTTGGCCCATAAGCAGAAAATGACAGTAACGGGCCGTAAGTAAACAAATGCCGGAAATGAGCCCAAGAATAAATGGGCTCTGAGAAGGCCGAAAGATAACATGGGCTAGAAATGGCCCAACGGAATAACGGGCTCTTACTGGGTATAAAGTGATACACTGTTCATTACGGGCCAGTTTCACCACGGGCCGTTAATGGGTGTAAAGTAATACACTGTTCATTACGGGCCAGTTTTACCACGGGCCGTTAATAGGCCAAGAGTTACATAGGGCCTCATATGGGCCGAAAGACGTCATGGGCCATACATGGGCCAGAAGTGAAAACGGGCTGGAATCATATTGGGTGGCCCAGATGACGCTACTGGGCCTAATTAGGATAGGGCGTAACGGGCCTTGGGTTAGCGGGTTGTAAATGGGCTATATGTGAACAGGTCATTAACAGGCTTTACATGGGCCGGCCCGCCACCTTTTGACCAAGTCAAATTGGTCGGCCTTTTCACAGGAATGGGCCTTTGTTGGGACGTGCCACGTGTCGACGCATCATAGGCGCCTTCTGTCCAATGAGTGGATGACATCTGTCCCAACGGTGAGCCGACACGTGTTTCCTCCAGCCAGTGATGATTTTACACGTGGAAAATCCCCATTGGTCGGGGCTGTTAACGGGTTATCGAATCCAAAACCCGACCCGATAGCTTAACGACGTTCCGTTACAGTGGATGCCACATGTCGGTCACCCTTGAAGAAAGAACTTTTGTGACGCGCGATTTATCGTCATGGAAGTGGACACTTCCGTGATGATAATTTTGGTAATGTCATGGAACACTTCTACGACAGCACAGGTATGACTATCTTGATTCTGTCATAAATTTGTCATGGATGTACATGCATGACAAGAAATGCGACCTACTGTGAAAAACACGTATCATCACGGAAGTGTATTTTTTTTGTAGTGCTCCCGGGGGGTCTTTCCTTTCTCCTCGGCTGAGGACCGGCGGATCGGTGCCATTGGCATCGAGAGCAGAGGAGGAGCAAGGGAGAAGAAGCAGACGAAGCAAGAAGAGATGGGCAACGGGGGCTCACGCCTCTCTGTACTTATAGTGCAGAGGAGGCCAACCATCGGCCTCCACGATCACAGGTAATCATGACTCTCTTTGCATGCAGCAGGGACTCATCAATCGGGCAGTTGCCGAGGCAGCATGGGGAAGCGGAGACGCCCACGTCCAATCAACCACCATGCGGTGACCAAGGCCACGGGTTATTGGGGCCCGCGGCGCTCCGCACTTGCCCTTTGGCTTCGCTGCTCAGCCAAGTCCGAGCGCGCCTTGGGCCCGGGGGCTACTGTCGGCGTTCTAGGAATGGGGGTCCCCAGACTTGCCTACCTGCAGCCTACAACGTGGCTCAAGCAGTGGCCCAGTACGGCTCTTCTTCATCAACCCAAGTTTAAGACCCTCGTGAGGGGCCAAACCTCGCGGGGAGGACGACGCAAGGCTTCCTTAGGGGCGGCCTCACCAGGCAGGCTCGCGAGGAGATGGAGAGATCAAGGCAAGGAGTACCTCGCGAGGTGCTCGCAACGCAAGCCATGACAATCAAGACCAGGCGGGCGCCAGGAGGGCGCTAGCCAAAGCAGTGCCCTTGTTTCCTCTTTGGTGCAAAGGGGGCAAGTGCTGGCGCGGAGTACCGAGGCATCAGGAAAAGGTTTCCATATCAGTGCAACGAGACCAAGACCAGCAGAGCGGCAGGAGGGAGATCACCGTGGAGCCCAAGACGGCGTCATCACCAGTGCCTTTGGCAGTCAAAGACAAACTTTAGTCAGGATAGCTTGTACTAGCTGCCCCCCTTCAAAATGGCCGTTGTTGGCTCCCTTCCCGCTCAATATTTGGGAAGAGGACCAGGGTCACTATATATAGATAGCCACCATAGTAGAGAGGATCATCTCATCTAGAACCAACAGAGACGGATAGAATCCTTCCCTGGTAGAACACCGCACCAGCTCAACAACACCCCTCGCGAGGCTGTTCTTCCTCTATACTGTTCATCATCAGCCCAAAGGCAATCCACCACACGACACACTGGATTAGGGTATTACACCACAACGATGGCCCGAACCAGTATAAACCTCGTGTCCCTTGTGTTGTTCATCGTGCTAGCTTAGAATCGCGGCGAGGTTTTGGGGCGTGAATCGGTAGGGAGAAGATCTTCATGCGCACCCCAGAGTATGAACCTTAAGGGTTTTGCTGGAACCCGATATCCGACAGCAAGGCATCGCAATAGATAACAAAGTCCTTGGAGAAATATGGTGGTACCAGTACGGGTGCAGAGGTTAGGCATCTTTTCAGTTCCTGAAAACTGTGCTCACAATGTGGGTTCCACTCGAACTTTTTATCTTTCTTGAGGAGTTCAGTTAGAGGTTTAGCAACTTTGGAGAAGTTCCCGACAAAGCGGCGACAGTAGCTCGCTAAGCTAAGGAAACTCCAAACTTGCTTGATCAATTCAGGTGGAGTCCGATTAAGAACGGCTTGAACTCGCTCGGGATTGACATCAATAGCCTTAGCAGAGATTACATGGCCGAGATAGGTCACTTTTGGCAACCAAAATTCACATTTAGAGAATTTGGCAAAAAGGTGATGCTCTCAAAGTTTCATCAACACTAGCCTTAGATGCTCGGCATGTTTGTCCTCATTCTTGGAGTAGACGAGTATATCATCAAGGTAAACCATGACGAATTTATCCAAATACTCCATGAAAATCGAGTTCATTAACCGAGACAAGGTGGCTGGGGCATTGGTTAATCCGAAGGACATGACTGTCTACTCTTATTGATAGTAACGAGTAACATAAGTCATTTTAGGAATGTCCTCATTCTTGATTTTGATTTGATGGTAGCCCAACCTCAAATCCATCTTAGAAAAGACAGAGGATCCAATGAGCTGATCATACAGATCATTGATCCTGGGAGCGGATACTTGTTCTTTATTGTGACCAAGTTGACTGGTCAATAATCTACAACCATCCGATCCATACCATCCTTCTTCTTGACAAAGAGGACGGGACAAGCCCATGGAGAAGAACTAGGACGGATGACACCCTTTTTCAAGGACTCATCGAGTTGTTTCTTAAGCTCTGCTAGTTCTAGTGGTGCCATCTTATAGGGTCTCCTAGAGATTGGGATAGTTCCTGGGATAAGATCTATCACGAACTCGACATCCCGGCTAGGAGGAACACCTGGCAGTTCTTCTGGAAATACATTCGGAAAGTCACGGACTATCGAAACGTCTTCGAGGTTTGGCAAAGGACTGGAATTAAGAGACTAGACCTAATGCTTAGCTACTCGGGTCAAGACATTGACTACCTTGCCCGATGGATGTGTAAGTTGAATAGTCCTAGAGAAACAATCAATCTTAGCATGATGGGCTGACATCCAGTCCATACCCAAGATGATATTAATGTCTGAGGATTTGAGAGCTATCAAAGACGCAAGGAAAACAAGTCTATCGACCTGAATTTCATTCCCATGGTGGACTTTAGAAGTTTGCCATCTAGAAGTAGGAGTAGAAATTTCCATGGTAGAGGGCATGTCACAAAATGTGGTATTATGAAAATGAGCATAGCTCTCGGATATAAATGGATGAGATTCTCCAGTATCGAAAAGAACAGATATCGAATGGCAGTTTACAAGTAGTGTACCAAGAATGACGTTGGGATCATCCTGAGCCTCTTCAGCTGAGACACAGTTCACATGGCCACGTGCAGCGGTGGCCAGCTTGGTGTAGTACACCTTCCCTATTGGCTTGCCACGGCCAACAGCCTTTCCGGAATGGTTGGGATTGGGGTTGGTCTGGGGGCACTCTTGCATGTAGTGACCCGGTTCTCCACACTTGAAACATGTCACAATGCTGGTGCATGGGGGAGCATTGTTAGTTGATCCACCATTGTACTTGGCCGGTGCATTCTGCTGGTTTGGACGAGGCGCTTGATAGGATGGCCTCGGTGTGAACCTGGGTGGCAGAGCGGTGTTAGGCACCCACACCTAGCGCTTCTCAGAGCCAGAACCAGATGAGGAACCTGTGTCAGGGCCGTGCTTGCATGTAGCTTCGAAGTCAGTCTGACCTGTTTCAGCACTGATAGCCTTGTTCACTAGCTTCTAGAAGGAAGTGCACTCGTGCAGTCGGAGATCACGCTGAAGCTCGGGGCTAAGTCCCTTGCGGAACCTTGTCTGCTTCTTGGCATCGGTGGATACTTCCTCAGTTGCATAACGTGCTAGGTTTCCAAACTCTCTGTTGTATGCATCCTCAGTGAGTCTACCCCTGGGTGAAACTGCAGAACTCCTCCCGCTTGTGATCCATAAGACCTTCTAGAATGTGATGCTCACGGAAAGCCTCACTGAACTCTGCCCAAGTGGTGACCTGGCCAGCTGGGCGCATGGCCTCGTAGTTCTCCCACCAGAGGTTTGTGGGGCCTTCAAGATGATAGGAAGCATATGTGACCTTGTCAGCTTCGGCTACATGTGTAGAACGTAGCTTGTGGGTAATGCTGCAAAGCCAATCATCGGCATTGAGGGGCTCGACGGAATGATGGATGGTAGGTGAGTGCAACTTGATGAAGTCACTAAGGGACACCAAATCGTTCCTCTCGTGTAGTGTTGTGTTCTGCTCGATGCGTTCCAGCAAACGGTTGGTCTCACGTTTGTTCCTCTCGGCCTCCAGCATGACCTCAACCAAAGAAGGAGGATGAGGCAGATTCACATCTATAGCCCCACTACCTTCAGCCTGCTCCGGGGCAGCAGGGTGGTTGCGGGTGTTGACAAGCCTAGGAAAAACAAGACAATGGTTTAGACGAGGATGACAAAATTCAGACATAGAAGTGCAGAATGTAATGGATGACTCGGAATGCAAGATGATCATCCGTATGACATGGTAGTTGATACGTCTCCAACGTATCTATAATTTTTGATTGCTCCATGCTACTTTATCTACTATTTTAGGAAATATTGGGCTTTATTATCCACTTTTATATTATTTTTGGGACTAACCTATTAACCGGAGGCCCAGCCCAGATTTGCTGTTTTATGCCTATTTCAGTGTTTCGAGGAAAAGGAATATCAGACGGAGTCAAAACGGAACGAAATCAACTGGAGAAGTTATTTTTGGAGGGAAACCCACCTGATGGACTTGGACCCCACGTCAGAAG